>NW_028163181.1:0-58491 GCF_964263955.1 Coregonus lavaretus | reverse complement strand
GTTATTAGACTGTCTTACCCCCTTACTGTCTGGGATGTTAATAGACTGTCTTACCCCCTTACTGTCTGTATGTTAATAGACTGTCTTATCCCCTTACTGTCTATGTTAATAGACTGTCTTACCCCCTTACTGTCTGGATGTTATTAGACTGTCTTACCCCCTTACTGTCTGGATGTTAATAGACTGTCTTACCCCCTTACTGTCTGGATGTTAATAGACTGTCTTACCCCCTTACTGTCTGGATGTTAATAGACTGTCTTACCCCCTTACTGTCTGGATGTTAATAGACTGTCTTACCTCCTTACTGTCTGGATGTTATTAGACTGTCTTACCCCCTTACTGTCTGGATGTTAATAGACTGTCTTACCCCCTTACTGTCTGGATGTTAATAGACTGTCTTACCCCCTTACTGTCTGTTATGTTAATAGACTGTCTTACCCCCTACTGTCTGGATGTTATTAGACTGTCTTACCCCCTTACTGTCTGGATGTTAATAGACTGTCTTAATCCCTTACTGTCTGGATGTTAATAGACTGTCTTACCCCCTTACTGTCTGGATGTTAATAGACTGTCTAATCCCTTACTGTCTGTATGTTAATAGACTGTCTTACCCCCTTACTGTCTGGATGTTAATAGACTGTCTAATCCCTTACTGTCTGTATGTTAATAGACTGTCTTACCCCCTTACTGTCTGGATGTTAATAGACTGTCTAATCCCTTACTGTCTGTATGTTAATAGACTGTCTAATCCCCTTACTGTCTGGATGTTAATAGACTGTCTTACCCCCTTACTGTCTGGATGTTAATAGACTGTCTTACCCCCTTACTGTCTGGATGTTATTAGACTGTCTAATCCCTTACTGTCTGGATGTTATTAGACTGTCTTACCCCCTTACTGTCTGGATGTTAATATACTGCTTACCCCCTTACTGTCTGTATGTTAATAGACTGTCTTACCCCCTTACTGTCTGGATGTAATAGACTGTCTAATCCCTTACTGTCTGTATGTTAATAGACTGTCTTACCCCCTTACTGTCTGGATGTTAATAGACTGTCTAATCCCTTACTGTCTGTATGTTAATAGACTGTCTAATCCCCTTACTGTCTGGATGTTAATAGACTGTCTTACCCCCTTACTGTCTGGATGTTAATAGACTGTCTTACCCCCTTACTGTCTGGATGTTAATAGACTGTCTTACCCCCTTACTGTCTGGATGTTAATAGACTGTCTTACCCCCTTACTGTCTGGATGTTAATAGACTGTCTTACCCCCTTACTGTCTGGATGTTATTAGACTGTCTTACCCCCTTACTGTCTGGATGTTAATAGACTGTCTTACCCCCTTACTGTCTGGATGTTAATAGACTGTCTTACCTCCTTACTGTCTGGATGTTATTAGACTGTCTAATCCCTTACTGTCTGGATGTTAATAGACTGTCTTACCCCCTTACTGTCTGGATGTTATTAGACTGTCTTACCCCCTTACTGTCTGGATGTTAATAGACTGTCTAATCCCTTACTGTCTGGATGTTAATAGACTGTCTTACCCCCTTACTGTCTGGATGTTAATAGACTGTCTTACCCCCTTACTGTCTGTATGTTAATAGACTGTCTTACCCCCTACTGTCTGGATGTTATTAGACTGTCTTACCCCCTTACTGTCTGGATGTTAATAGACTGTCTAATCCCTTACTGTCTGGATGTTAATAGACTGTCTTACCCCCTTACTGTCTGGATGTTAATAGACTGTCTAATCCCTTACTGTCTGTATGTTAATAGACTGTCTTACCCCCTTACTGTCTGGATGTTAATAGACTGTCTAATCCCTTACTGTCTGTATGTTAATAGACTGTCTTACCCCCTTACTGTCTGGATGTTAATAGACTGTCTAATCCCTTACTGTCTGTATGTTAATAGACTGTCTAATCCCCTTACTGTCTGGATGTTAATAGACTGTCTTACCCCCTTACTGTCTGGATGTTAATAGACTGTCTTACCCCCTTACTGTCTGGATGTTAATAGACTGTCTTACCCCCTTACTGTCTGGATGTTAATAGACTGTCTTACCCCCTTACTGTCTGGATGTTAATAGACTGTCTTACCCCCTTACTGTCTGGATGTTAATAGACTGTCTTACCCCCTTACTGTCTGGATGTTATTAGACTGTCTTACCCCCTTACTGTCTGGATGTTAATAGACTGTCTTACCCCCTTACTGTCTGGATGTTAATAGACTGTCTTACCTCCTTACTGTCTGGATGTTATTAGACTGTCTAATCCCTTACTGTCTGGATGTTAATAGACTGTCTTACCCCCTTACTGTCTGGATGTTATTAGACTGTCTTACCCCCTTACTGTCTGGATGTTAATAGACTGTCTAATCCCTTACTGTCTGGATGTTAATAGACTGTCTTACCCCCTTACTGTCTGGATGTTAATAGACTGTCTAATCCCTTACTGTCTGTATGTTAATAGACTGTCTTACCCCCTTACTGTCTGGATGTTAATAGACTGTCTAATCCCTTACTGTCTGTATGTTAATAGACTGTCTTACCCCCTTACTGTCTGGATGTTAATAGACTGTCTAATCCCTTACTGTCTGTATGTTAATAGACTGTCTAATCCCCTTACTGTCTGGATGTTAATAGACTGTCTTACCCCCTTACTGTCTGGATGTTAATAGACTGTCTTACCCCCTTACTGTCTGGATGTTATTAGACTGTCTAATCCCTTACTGTCTGGATGTTATTAGACTGTCTTACCCCCTTACTGTCTGGATGTTAATAGACTGTCTTACCCCCTTACTGTCTGTATGTTAATAGACTGTCTTACCCCCTTACTGTCTGGATGTTAATAGACTGTCTAATCCCTTACTGTCTGTATGTTAATAGACTGTCTTACCCCCTTACTGTCTGGATGTTAATAGACTGTCTAATCCCTTACTGTCTGTATGTTAATAGACTGTCTAATCCCCTTACTGTCTGGATGTTAATAGACTGTCTTACCCCCTTACTGTCTGGATGTTAATAGACTGTCTTACACCCTTACTGTCTGGATGTTAATAGACTGTCTAATCCCTTACTGTCTGTATGTTAATAGACTGTCTTACCCCCTTACTGTCTGGATGTTAATAGACTGTCTAATCCCTTACTGTCTGTATGTTAATAGACTGTCTTACCCCCTTACTGTCTGGATGTTAATAGACTGTCTAATCCCTTACTGTCTGTATGTTAATAGACTGTCTAATCCCCTTACTGTCTGGATGTTAATAGACTGTCTTACCCCCTTACTGTCTGGATGTTAATAGACTGTCTTACCCCCTTACTGTCTGGATGTTAATAGACTGTCTTACCCCCTTACTGTCTGGATGTTAATAGACTGTCTTACCCCCTTACTGTCTGGATGTTAATAGACTGTCTTACCCCCTTACTGTCTGGATGTTAATAGACTGTCTTACCCCCTTACTGTCTGGATGTTATTAGACTGTCTTACCCCCTTACTGTCTGGATGTTAATAGACTGTCTTACCCCCTTACTGTCTGGATGTTAATAGACTGTCTTACCTCCTTACTGTCTGGATGTTATTAGACTGTCTAATCCCTTACTGTCTGGATGTTAATAGACTGTCTTACCCCCTTACTGTCTGGATGTTATTAGACTGTCTTACCCCCTTACTGTCTGGATGTTAATAGACTGTCTAATCCCTTACTGTCTGGATGTTAATAGACTGTCTTACCCCCTTACTGTCTGGATGTTAATAGACTGTCTTACCCCCTTACTGTCTGTATGTTAATAGACTGTCTTACCCCCTACTGTCTGGATGTTATTAGACTGTCTTACCCCCTTACTGTCTGGATGTTAATAGACTGTCTAATCCCTTACTGTCTGGATGTTAATAGACTGTCTTACCCCCTTACTGTCTGGATGTTAATAGACTGTCTAATCCCTTACTGTCTGTATGTTAATAGACTGTCTTACCCCCTTACTGTCTGGATGTTAATAGACTGTCTAATCCCTTACTGTCTGTATGTTAATAGACTGTCTTACCCCCTTACTGTCTGGATGTTAATAGACTGTCTAATCCCTTACTGTCTGTATGTTAATAGACTGTCTAATCCCCTTACTGTCTGGATGTTAATAGACTGTCTTACCCCCTTACTGTCTGGATGTTAATAGACTGTCTTACCCCCTTACTGTCTGGATGTTATTAGACTGTCTAATCCCTTACTGTCTGGATGTTATTAGACTGTCTTACCCCCTTACTGTCTGGATGTTAATAGACTGTCTTACACCCTTACTGTCTGGATGTTAATAGACTGTCTAATCCCTTACTGTCTGGATGTTAATAGACTGTCTAATCCCTTACTGTCTGTATGTTAATAGACTGTCTTACCCCCTTACTGTCTGGATGTTAATAGACTGTCTAATCCCTTACTGTCTGTATGTTAATAGACTGTCTAATCCCCTTACTGTCTGGATGTTAATAGACTGTCTTACCCCCTTACTGTCTGGATGTTAATAGACTGTCTTACACCCTTACTGTCTGGATGTTAATAGACTGTCTTACCCCCTTACTGTCTGGATGTTAATATACTGTCTTACCCCCTTACTGTCTGGATGTTAATAGACTGTCTTACCCCCTTACTGTCTGGATGTTATTAGACTGTCTTACCCCCTTACTGTCTGGATGTTAATAGACTGTCTTACCCCCTTACTGTCTGGATGTTAATAGACTGTCTTACCTCCTTACTGTCTGGATGTTATTAGACTGTCTAATCCCTTACTGTCTGGATGTTAATAGACTGTCTTACCCCCTTACTGTCTGGATGTTATTAGACTGTCTTACCCCCTTACTGTCTGGATGTTAATAGACTGTCTAATCCCTTACTGTCTGGATGTTAATAGACTGTCTTACCCCCTTACTGTCTGGATGTTAATAGACTGTCTTACCCCCTTACTGGCTGGATGTTAATAGACTGTCTTACCCCCTTACTGTCTGGATGTTATTAGACTGTCTTACCCCCTTACTGTCTGTATGTTAATAGACTGTTTTACCCCCTACTGTCTGGATGTTATTAGACTGTCTTACCCCCTTACTGTCTGGATGTTAATAGACTGTCTTACCCCCTTACTGTCTGTATGTTAATAGACTGTCTTACCCCCTTACTGTCTGGATGTTAATAGACTGTCTAATCCCTTACTGTCTGTATGTTAATAGACTGTCTTACCCCCTTACTGTCTGGATGTTAATAGACTGTCTAATCCCTTACTGTCTGTATGTTAATAGACTGTCTAATCCCCTTACTGTCTGGATGTTAATAGACTGTCTTACCCCCTTACTGTCTGGATGTTAATAGACTGTCTTACCCCCTTACTGTCTGGATGTTTATAGACTGTCTTACCCCCTTACTGTCTGGATGTTAATAGACTGTCTTACCCCCTTACTGTCTGGATGTTAATAGACTGTCTTACCCCCTTACTGTCTGGATGTTAATAGACTGTCTTACCCCCTTACTGTCTGGATGTTATTAGACTGTCTTACCCCCTTACTGTCTGGATGTTAATAGACTGTGTTACCCCCTTACTGTCTGGATGTTAATAGACTGTCTTACCTCCTTACTGTCTGGATGTTATTAGACTGTCTAATCCCTTACTGTCTGGATGTTAATAGACTGTCTTACCCCCTTACTGTCTGGATGTTATTAGACTGTCTTACCCCCGTACTGTCTGGATGTTAATAGACTGTCTAATCCCTTACTGTCTGGATGTTAATAGACTGTCTAATCCCCTTACTGTCTGGATGTTATTAGACTGTCTAATCCCCTTACTGTCTGGATGTTATTAGACTGTCTAATCCCTTACTTTCTGGATGTTAATAGACTGTCTTACCCCCTTACTGTCTGGATGTTATTAGACTGTCTAATCCCTTACTGTCTGGATGTTAATAGACTGTCTAATCCCTTACTGTCTGGATGTTAATAGACTGTCTTACCCCCTTACTGTCTGGATGGTATTAGACTGTCTAATCCCCTTACTGTCTGTATGTTAATAGACTGTCTTACCCCCTTACTGTCTGGATGTTAATAGACTGTCTAATCCCCTTACTGTCCGGATGTTAATAGACTGTCTAATCCCCTTACTGTCTGGATGTTATTAGACTGTCTAATCCCTTACTGTCTGGATGTTAATAGACTGTCTAACCCCTTACTGTCTGGATGTTAATAGACTGTCTTACCCCCTTACTGTCTAATCCCTTACTGTCTGGATGGTAATAGACTGTCTTACCCCCTTACTGTCTGGATGTTATTAGACTGTCTTACCCCCTTACTGTCTGGATGTTAATAGACTGTCTAATCCCTTACTGTCTGGATGTTAATAGACTGTCTAATCCCCTTACTGTCTGGATGTTATTAGACTGTCTAATCCCCTTACTGTCTGGATGTTATTAGACTGTCTAATCCCTTACTGTCTGGATGTTAACAGACTGTCTAATCCCCTTACTGTCCGGATGTTATTAGACTGTCTAATCCCTTACTGTCTGGATGTTAATAGACTGTCTTACCCCCTTACTGTCTGTATGTTAATAGACTGTCTTACCCCCTTACTGTCTGGATGTTATGACTGTCTTACCCCCTTACTGTCTGGATGTTAATAGACTGTCTTACCCCCTTACTGTCTGTATGTTAATAGACTGTCTTACCCCCTTACTGTCTGGATGTTAATAGACTGTCTTACCCCCTTACTGTCTGGATGTTAATAGACTGTCTTACCCCCTTACTGTCTGGATGGTAATAGACTGTCTTACCTCCTTACTGTCTGGATGTTAATAGACTGTATTACCACCTTACTGTCTGGATGTTATTAGACTGTCTTACCCCCTTACTGTCTGGATGTTAATAGACTGTCTTACCCCCTTACTGTCTGGATGTTATTAGACTGTCTTACCCCTTACTGTCTGGATGTTATTGGACTGTCTTACCCCCTTACTGTCTGTATGTTAATAGACTGTCTTACCCCCTTACTGTCTGGATGTTATTAGACTGTCTTACCCCCTTACTGTCTGGATGTTAATAGACTGTCTTACCCCCTTACTGTCTGGATGTTAATAGACTGTCTTACCCCCTTACTGTCTGGATGTTATTAGACTGTCTTACCCCCTTACTGTCTGGATGTTAATAGACTGTCTAATCCCCTTACTGTCTGGATGTTAATAGACTGTCTAATCCCCTTACTGTCTGGATGTTAATAGACTGTCTTACCCCCTTACTGTCTGGATGTTAATAGACTGTCTTACCCCCTTACTGTCTGGATGTTAATAGCTTGTCTTACCCCCTTACTGTCTGGATGTTAATAGACTGTCTTACCCCCTTACTGTCTGGATGTTAATAGACTGTCTTACCCCCTTACTGTCTGGATGTTAATAGACTGTCTTACCCCCTTACTGTCTGGATGTTATTAGACTGTCTAATCCCTTACTGTCTGGATGTTAATAGACTGTCTAATCCCCTTACTGTCTGGATGTTATTAGACTGTCTAATCCCCTTACTGTCTGGATGTTATTAGACTGTCTAATCCCTTACTGTCTGGATGTTAATAGACTGTCTTACCCCCTTACTGTCTGGATGTTATTAGACTGTCTAATCCCTTACTGTCTGGATGTTAATAGACTGTCTAATCCCTTACTGTCTGGATGTTAATAGACTGTCTTACCCCCTTACTGTCTGGATGGTATTAGACTGTCTAATCCCCTTACTGTCTGTATGTTAATAGACTGTCTTACCCCCTTACTGTCTGGATGTTAATAGACTGTCTAATCCCCTTACTGTCCGGATGTTAATAGACTGTCTAATCCCCTTACTGTCTGGATGTTATTAGACTGTCTAATCCCTTACTGTCTGGATGTTAATAGACTGTCTAACCCCTTACTGTCTGGATGTTAATAGACTGTCTTACCCCCTTACTGTCTAATCCCTTACTGTCTGGATGGTAATAGACTGTCTTACCCCCTTACTGTCTGGATGTTATTAGACTGTCTTACCCCCTTACTGTCTGGATGTTAATAGACTGTCTAATCCCTTACTGTCTGGATGTTAATAGACTGTCTAATCCCCTTACTGTCTGGATGTTATTAGACTGTCTAATCCCCTTACTGTCTGGATGTTATTAGACTGTCTAATCCCTTACTGTCTGGATGTTAACAGACTGTCTAATCCCCTTACTGTCCGGATGTTATTAGACTGTCTAATCCCTTACTGTCTGGATGTTAATAGACTGTCTTACCCCCTTACTGTCTGTATGTTAATAGACTGTCTTACCCCCTTACTGTCTGGATGTTATTAGACTGTCTTACCCCCTTACTGTCTGGATGTTAATAGACTGTCTTACCCCCTTACTGTCTGTATGTTAATAGACTGTCTTACCCCCTTACTGTCTGGATGTTAATAGACTGTCTTACCCCCTTACTGTCTGGATGTTAATAGACTGTCTTACCCCCTTACTGTCTGGATGGTAATAGACTGTCTTACCTCCTTACTGTCTGGATGTTAATAGACTGTATTACCACCTTACTGTCTGGATGTTATTAGACTGTCTTACCCCCTTACTGTCTGGATGTTAATATACTGTCTTACCCCCTTACTGTCTGGATGTTATTAGACTGTCTTACCCCTTACTGTCTGGATGTTATTGGACTGTCTTACCCCCTTACTGTCTGTATGTTAATAGACTGTCTTACCCCCTTACTGTCTGGATGTTATTAGACTGTCTTACCCCCTTACTGTCTGGATGTTAATAGACTGTCTTACCCCCTTACTGTCTGGATGTTAATAGACTGTCTTACCCCCTTACTGTCTGGATGTTATTAGACTGTCTTACCCCCTTACTGTCTGGATGTTAATAGACTGTCTAATCCCCTTACTGTCTGGATGTTAATAGACTGTCTAATCCCCTTACTGTCTGGATGTTAATAGACTGTCTTACCCCCTTACTGTCTGGATGTTAATAGACTGTCTTACCCCCTTACTGTCTGGATGTTAATAGCTTGTCTTACCCCCTTACTGTCTGGATGTTAATAGACTGTCTTACCCCCTTACTGTCTGGATGTTAATAGACTGTCTTACCCCCTTACTGTCTGGATGTTAATAGACTGTCTTACCCCCTTACTGTCTGGATGTTATTAGACTGTCTAATCCCTTACTGTCTGGATGTTATTAGACTGTCTAATCCCTTACTGTCTGGATGTTAATAGACTGTCTTACCCCCTTACTGTCTGGATGTTATTAGACTGTCTAATCCCTTACTGTCTGGATGTTATTAGACTGTCTTACCCCCTTACTGTCTGGATGTTTTTAGACTGTCTAATCCCTTACTGTCTGGATGTTATTAGACTGTCTAATCCCTTACTGTCTGGATGTTAATAGACTGTCTTACCCCCTTACTGTCTGTATGTTAATAGACTGTCTAATCCCTTACTGTCTGGATGTTAATAGACTGTCTTACCCCCTTACTGTCTGGATGTTAATAGACTGTCTAATCCCTTACTGTCTGTATGTTAGACTGTCTTACCCCCTTACTGTCTGGATGTTAATAGACTGTCTTACCCCCTTACTGTCTGGATGTTATTAGACTGTCTTACCCCCTTACTGTCTGGATGTTAATAGACTGTCTTACCCCCTTACTGTCTGGATGTTAATAGACTGTCTTACCCCCTTACTGTCTGGATGTTAATAGACTGTCTTACCCCCTTACTGTCTGGATGTTAATAGACTGTCTTACCCCCTTACTGTCTGGATGTTAATAGACTGTCTTACCCCCTTACTGTCTGGATGTTATTAGACTGTCTTACCCCCTTACTGTCTGGATGTTAATAGACTGTCTTACCCCCTTACTGTCTGGATGTTAATAGACTGTCTTACCCCCTTACTGTCTGGATGTTAATAGACTGTCTTACCCCCTTACTGTCTGGATGTTATTAGACTGTCTAATCCCTTACTGTCTGTATGTTAATAGCCTGTCTTACCCCCTTACTGGCTGGATGTTAATAGACTGTCTTACCCCCTTACTGTCTGGATGTTAATAGACTGTCTTACCCCCTTACTGTCTGGATGTTAATAGACTGTCTTACCCCCTTACTGGCTGGATGTTATTAGACTGTCTTACCCCCTTACTGTCTGGATGTTAATAGACTGTCTTACCCCCTTACTGTCTGGATGTTAATAGACTGTCTTACCCCCTTACTGTCTGGATGTTAATAGACTGTCTAATCCCCTTACTGTCTGGATGTTAATAGACTGTCTTACCCCCTTACTGTCTGGATGTTAATAGACTGTCTAATCCCTTACTGTCTGGATGTTAATAGACTGTCTTACCCCCTTACTGTCTGGATGTTAATAGACTGTCTTACCCAATTACTGTCTGTATGTAATTAGACTGTCCTACTCCCTTACTGTCTGGATGTTAATAGACTGTCTTACCCCCTTACTGTCTGGATGTTAATAGACTGTCTTACCTCCTTACTGTCTGGATGTTAATAGACTGTCTTACCCCCTTACTGTCTGGATGTTAATAGACTGTCTTACCCCCTTACTGTCTGTATATTAATAGACTGTCTAACCCCCTTACTGTCTGGATGTTAATAGACTGTCTTACCCCCTTACTGTCTGGATGTTAATAGACTGTCTAATCCCTTACTGTCTGGATGTTATTAGACTGTCTAATCCCTTACTGTCTGGATGTTAATAGACTGTCTTACCCCCTTACTGTCTGGATGTTAATAGACTGTCTTACCCCCTTACTGTCTGGATGTTAATAGACTGTCTAATCCCTTACTGTCTGGATGTTATTAGACTGTCTAATCCCTTACTGTCTGGATGTTAATAGACTGTCTTACCCCCTTACTGTCTGGATGTTAATAGACTGTCTTACCCCCTTACTGTCTGGATGTTAATAGACTGTCTTACCCCCTTACTGTCTGGATGTTAATAGACTGTCTTACCCCTTACTGTCTGGATGTTAATAGACTGTCTTACCCCCTTACTGTCTGTATGTTAATAGACTGTCTTACCCCCTTACTGTCTGGATGTTAATAGACTGTCTTACCCCTTACTGTCTGGATGTTAATAGACTGTCTTACTCCCTTACTGTCTGGATGTTAATAGACTGTCTTACCCCTTACTGTCTATGTTAATAGACTGTCTTACCCCTTACTGTCTATGTTAATAGACTGTCTTACCCCTTACTGTCTATGTTAATAGACTGTCTTACCCCTTACTGTCTATGTTAATAGACTGTCTTACCCCCTTACTGTCTATGTTAATAGACTGTCTTACCCCTTACTGTCTATGTTAATAGACTGTCTTACCCCCTTACTGTCTATGTTAATAGACTGTCTTACCCCCTTACTGTCTGGATGTTAATAGACTGTCTTACCCCCTTACTGTCTGGATGTTAATAGACTGTCTTACCCCCTTACTGTCTGGATGTTAATAGACTGTCTTACCCCTTACTGTCTGGATGTTAATAGACTGTCTTACTCCCTTACTGTCTGGATGTTAATAGACTGTCTTACCCCCTTACTGTCTGGATGTTAATAGACTGTCTTACCCCCTTACTGTCTGGATGTTAATAGAGTGTCTAATCCCTTACTGTCTGGATGTTATTAGACTGTCTAATCCCTTACTGTCTGGATGTTAATAGACTGTCTTACCCCCTTACTGGCTGGATGTTAATAGACTGTCTAATCCCTTACTGTCTGTATGTTAATAGACTGTCTTACCCCCTTACTGTCTGGATGTTAATAGACTGACTTACCCCTTACTGTCTGGATGTTAATAGACTGTCTTACCCCCTTACTGTCTGTATGTTAATAGACTGTCTTACCCCCTTACTGTCTGGATGTTAATAGACTGTCTTACCCCTTACTGTCTGGATGTTAATAGACTGTCTTACTCCCTTACTGTCTGGATGTTAATAGACTGTCTTACCCCTTACTGTCTATGTTAATAGACTGTCTTACCCCTTACTGTCTATGTTAATAGACTGTCTTACCCCTTACTGTCTATGTTAATAGACTGTCTTACCCCTTACTGTCTATGTTAATAGACTGTCTTACCCCCTTACTGTCTATGTTAATAGACTGTCTTACCCCCTTACTGTCTGGATGTTAATAGACTGTCTAATCCCCTTACTGTCTGGATGTTAATAGACTGTCTTACCCCTTACTGTCTGTATGTTAATAGACTGTCTTACCCCGATGCACTTGCAGACCTCCAGCATAATGTTGCCTTTAGGAGCAGTCTTGTTGTACATGCCACTGCCAACGATGAACACGACTGTGGAAACACAGAGAGACATCCACCTCTGGTAACTAAACAGAGAGTCATAGATGAGATACAGTGGACAGACAGACAGAGTTCAGATCAATACTGATGAATGTTAGGAAGGAAGCAACTCCATGAAGTGTAAACGAGGTCAGGGTTAGGAAACGAGGGTAACAGAACTCACTGAGAGCCACCACCATCAGGGCTGCCGGGACGCCGAAGGCCAGAGGATAGCACTTCTGTTGAGAGTGGATACCACACTCCTGGCCTGGCGGAGGGGACACACACATGGTGTTGGGTTATTGTGGTATTGGATGTAGAAACTGTCCATATTCCACAGGCATAATGATAGTAGTGTAAAGGCTGACCAGGTTAATGTTAGTTTAGGGTTAGTAATGTAAAGGCTGACCAGGTTAATGTTAGTTTAGGGTTAGTAATGTAAAGGCTGACCAGGTTAATGTTAGTTTAGGGTTAGTAATGTAAAGGCTGACCAGGTTAATGTTAGTTTAGGGTTAGTAATGTAAAGGCTGACCAGGTTAATGTTAGTTTAGGGTTAGTAATGTAAAGGCTGACCAGGTTAATGTTAGTTTAGGGTTAGTAGTGTAAAGGCTGACCAGGTTAATGTTAGTTTAGGGTTAGTAATGTAAAGGCTGACCAGGTTAATGTTAGTTTAGGGTTAGTAATGTAAAGGCTGACCAGGTTAATGTTAGTTTAGGGTTAGTAATGTAAAGGCTGACCAGGTTAATGTTAGTTTAGGGTTAGTAATGTAAAGGCTGACCAGGTTAATGTTAGTTTAGGGTTAGTAATGTAAAGGCTGACCAGGTTAATGTTAGTTTAGGGTTAGTAATGTAAAGGCTGACCAGGTTAATGTTAGTTTAGGGTTAGTAGTGTAAAGGCTGACCAGGTTAATGTTAGTTTAGGGTTAGTAATGTAAAGGCTGACCAGGTTAATGTTAGTTTAGGGTTAGTAGTGTAAAGGCTGACCAGGTTAATGTTAGTTTAGGGTTAGTAATGTAAAGGCTGACCAGGTTAATGTTAGTTTAGGGTTAGTAATGTAAAGGCTGACCAGGTTAATGTTAGTTTAGGGTTAGTAATGTAAAGGCTGACCAGGTTAATGTTAGTTTAGGGTTAGTAATGTAAAGGCTGACCAGGTTAATGTTAGTTTAGGGTTAGTAATGTAAAGGCTGACCAGGTTAATGTTAGTTTAGGGTTAGTAATGTAAAGGCTGACCAGGTTAATGTTAGTTTAGGGTTAGTAATGTAAAGGCTGACCAGGTTAATGTTAGTTTAGGGTTAGTAATGTAAAGGCTGACCAGGTTAATGTTAGTTTAGGGTTAGTAATGTAAAGGCTGACCAGGTTAATGTTAGTTTAGGGTTAGTAATGTAAAGGCTGACCAGGTTAATGTTAGTTTAGGGTTAGTAATGTAAAGGCTGACCAGGTTAATGTTAGTTTAGGGTTAGTAATGTAAAGGCTGACCAGGTTAATGTTAGTTTAGGGTTAGTAGTGTAAAGGCTGACCAGGTTAATGTTAGTTTAGGGTTAGTAATGTAAAGGCTGACCAGGTTAATGTTAGTTTAGGGTTAGTAATGTAAAGGCTGACCAGGTTAATGTTAGTTTAGGGTTAGTAATGTAAAGGCTGACCAGGTTAATGTTAGTTTAGGGTTAGTAATGTAAAGGCTGACCAGGTTAATGTTAGTTTAGGGTTAGTAATGTAAAGGCTGACCAGGTTAATGTTAGTTTAGGGTTAGTAATGTAAAGGCTGACCAGGTTAATGTTAGTTTAGGGTTAGTAATGTAAAGGCTGACCAGGTTAATGTTAGTTTAGGGTTAGTAATGTAAAGGCTGACCAGGTTAATGTTAGTTTAGGGTTAGTAATGTAAAGGCTGACCAGGTTAATGTTAGTTTAGGGTTAGTAATGTAAAGGCTGACCAGGTTAATGTTAGTTTAGGGTTAGTAATGTAAAGGCTGACCAGGTTCATGTTAGTTTAGGGTTAGTAATGTAAAGGCTGACCAGGTTAATGTTAGTTTAGGGTTAGTAATGTAAAGGCTGACCAGGTTAATGTTAGTTTAGGGTTAGTAATGTAAAGGCTGACCAGGTTAATGTTAGTTTAGGGTTAGTAATGTAAAGGCTGACCAGGTTAATGTTAGTTTAGGGTTAGTAATGTAAAGGCTGACCAGGTTAATGTTAGTTTAGGGTTAGGTTATCGTCGTACCTCTGAGGATGGGTGTAATGACGGTGGACAGGAGACTACCAGCATTGATTGACAGGTAGAAGATGGAGAAGAATGTGCTCCTCTGTTTCTCCTGGAGAACGCATGGACAGGAGGACAGGTTCAGAGGACAGGAGGACAGGAGACATGGACAGGAGAACAGGGTTAGAACAGGAGACATGGACAGGAGGACAGGTTCAGAGGACAGGTTTAGAACAGGAGACATGGACAGGAGGACAGGTTCAGAGGACAGGTTTAGAACAGGAGACATGGACAGGAGAACAGGGTTAGAACAGGAGACATGGACAGGAGAACAGGTTCAGAGGACAGGGTTAGAACAGGAGAACAGGGTTAGAACAGGAGAACAGGGTTGGAACAGGAGAACAGGGTTGGAACAGGAGAACAGGGTTAGAACAGGAGAACAGGGTTGGAACAGGAGAACAGGGTTAGAACATGAGAACAGGGTTAGAACAGGAGAACAAGGTTGGAACAGGGTTAGAACAGGAGAACAGGGTTGGAACAGGAGAACAGGGTTAGAACAGGAGACATGGACAGGAGAACAGGTTCAGAGGACAGGGTTAGAACAGGAGAACAGGGTTAGAACAGGAGAACAGGGTTGGAACAGGAGAACAGGGTTGGAATAGGAGAACAGGGTTAGAACAGGAGAACAGGGTTGGAACAGGAGAACAGGGTTAGAACATGAGAACAGGGTTAGAACAGGAGAACAAGGTTGGAACAGGGTTAGAACAGGAGAACAGGGTTGGAACAGGAGAACAGGGTTAGAACAGGAGAACAGGGTTGGAACAGGAGAACAGGGTTAGAACAGGAGAACAGGGTTGGAACAGGAGAACAGGGTTAGAACAGGAGAACAGGGTTAGAACAGGAGAACAGGGTTGGAACAGGGTTAGAACAGGAGAACAGGGTTAGAACAGGAGAACAGGGTTAGAACAGGAGAACAGGGTTGGAACAGGAGAACAGGGTTAGAACAGGAGAACAGGAGAACAGGGTTGGAACAGGAGAACAGGGTTAGAACAGGAGAACAGGAGAACAGGGTTGGAACAGGAGAACAGGGTTGGAACAGGAGAACAGGGTTAGAACAGGAGAACAGGGTTGGAACAGGAGAACAGGGTTGGAACAGGAGAACATGGTTAGAGGTGGTGTTACCAGGAGGCGGGTCTAGAGAGCTAGCTTGCTATATAGCCTGCAAACATCTGACCTTCACACTGGTGTCTAACCACAGCCGGACCTTCCCACTTGTGTCTAACCACAGCCGGCTCAATAGTAACAGTAATAGTGATAGTAGGAGGAGCAGCAGCATCTATCTGCTGGAGATTCACCCACATCAGCAACATGATGCACTATAACCCTAAATGCCCTCCCAGCGTGTAACCAGGGTTCATCGTTAATAAACAACCAGGTGGAATGTGTTAGATAGATACACCTGCAGCTGCTGGCTCGGCACAGTCAGCACTGATAATGACTGAAGTCACAGTAACAAACCACGCTGATCACTATCTCCAGACGCTGCTTTACAAAATGGCGTCTACACTACTGAGGGTCTACACTACCGTAATGACTGAAGTCACAGTAACAAACCACGCTGATCACTATCTCCAGACGCTGCTTTACAAAATGGCGTCTACACTACTGAGGGTCAGTAGAGACCGACTCTAAAAGGAAGGGCTGTGTGTTGTTTCTAAAATGGCGTCTACACTACTGAGGGTCAGTAGAGACCGACTCTAAAAGGAAGGGCTGTGTGTTGTTTCTAAAATGGCGTCTACACTACTGAGGGTCAGTAGAGACCGACTCTAAAAGGAAGGGCTGTGTGTTGTTTCTAAAATGGCGTCTACACTACTGAGGGTCAGTAGAGACCGACTCTAAAGGAAGGGCTGTGTGTTGTTTCTAAAATGGCGTCTACACTACCGTAATGACGGAGGTCAGTAGACTGTAAAACGGCTGCTCCGCTAGTGTTACCAACCTGGTGGTCTTCAAACTGGTCTCCTCCGAAGGCAGCAACACAGGGTTTGATTCCCCCCGTTCCCAGAGCGATGAGGAACAGGCCAACCATAGACATGGCCCTGAAGGGGAGAGAACAGCACATCACTTAACAGTTCAACTGATGGAACTCATATCATATCAATAAGTTGAGTCAACTTGATCGACTAAGTTTACTAACTCTAATCTTTTTACAATGCTGTACTGTACCCTGTGATCTAGGCTTATGTAGGATGTTGTGTTTAGGGAGAACAACAGATGAACTCACACATGGAAGGTCATGTTGTCAGGGGTCCCGTCCATGTCTGAGTCTGTGATGTCGTGTATAGCGCTTACTGCCATGACAACCTGTCCCACTGTATAGACAATGGATAAATAGACAATAGTCCTGGAAAGAGAGAGAGAGAAAGAGAGAGAGAGCGAGAGAGACAGAGAGAGAGACAGAGAGAGAGACAGAGAGAGAGAGAGAGAGAGAGAGAGAGAGAGAGAGAGAGAGAGAGAGAGAGAGAGAGAGAGAGAGAGAAATTAAAAGAGAGGGGAGTGATGGAGGGAGAGAGAGAGAGAGAGAGAGAGAGAGAGAGAGAGAGAGAGAGAGACAGAGAGAGAGAGACAGAGAGCGAGAGAGAGCGAGAGAGAGAAATTAAAAGAGAGGGGAGTGAGAGAAAGAGAGAGAGGGAGAGCGGATAGAGAGAGAAAGAGAGAGAGGGAGAGGGGAGAGAGAGAGAAAGAGAGGGGAGAAAGTGAGGGGGAGAAAGAGAAAGAGAGGGGGGAGAGGGAGGGAGAGAGAGAGAAATTAAAAGAGAGGGGAGCGAGGGAGGGAGAGAGAGAAAGAGAGAGAGAGAGGGGGGAGCGAGGGAGGGGGACAGAGAAAGAGAGAGAGGGGGAGAGCAGGGGAGAGAGAGAGATGAGAGAGAGAGAGAGGAGAGAGAGAGGGTGGGGAGAGGGGGAGAGGGAGGGTGGGGAGAGGGAGGGAGAGTGAGCGAGTGGGGTAGAGAGAGAGGAGAGAGAGAGAGGGTAGAGAGAGATGGAGAGAGCGAAGGAGGGGGGAGAGAAAGAGAGAGAGAGCGAGGGGGGAGAGAGAGAGCGGGAGAGAGAAAGAAAGAGGAGAAAGAAAGAGAGAAAGCGAGAGGGGAGAGCCAGAGAGCAAGAGAGAGAGAGAGAGGAGAGAAAGGGGGGAGAGGGAGAGAGAGCGAGAGAGAGAGAGAAAGAGAGAGAGAGAGAGCGAGAGAGGGGGGGGGAAGGGAGAGAGAGAGGAGGGGGGTAGAAAGAGGAGGGAGAGAAAAACAAATTAAAGGATTTACCAGGAGGGCAGACAACTACAAGCAAGGGAATCCCCAGATATTCTATGGAAGATCTTATGATAAATTGATGTAGTGGGTTTGGACTCACTTGAACTTTCCCAGCCAGGAGTCTGCCACTATGGCCCCCAGTATAGGAGTCAGGTAGCAGAGAGCAACGAAGGTGTGATAGATAGAGGTGGCCAGGTCATCATCCCACTTCAGGAAATACCTAAAGTACAGCACCAACACCGCTAGGGGGAGAACAGAACCACTCAATGTGTCCATCCACAGTTCCAGTCCCTAACATTGGTAAATGCATTGTAACTACCACTGAGTTATTTCAATTCTGTAGTAAACGCTGCTGGCCGTTAACAGAGAGAGGTGTGTTGTGTGACTGCCTCACCTCGCATGCCATAGTAGGAGAAACGTTCACAGAACTCATTGACCACGATGAAGAAAATACTAACAGGATACCCACACACATCCACCTGGACACAGGGGAGAGGAGTGAGAAACAGAGTGATAAACAGTGGAGTGAATAGAGGAGTGATAAACAGTGGAGTGAATAGAGGAGTGATAAACAGTAGAGTGAATAGAGGAGTGATAAACAGTAGAGTGAATAGATGAGTGATAAACAGTGGAGTGAATAGAGGAGTGATAAACAGTGGAGTGAATAGAGGAGTGATAAACAGTGGAGTGAATAGAGGAGTGATAAACAGTGGAGTGAATAGAGGAGTGATAAACAGTGGAGTGAATAGAGGAGTGATAAACAGTGGAGTGAATAGAGGAGTGATAAACAGTGGAGTGAATAGAGGAGTGATAAACAGTGGAGTGAATAGAGGAGTGATAAACAGTGGAGTGAATAGAGGAGTGATAAACAGTAGAGTGAATAGAGGAGTGATAAACAGTGGAGTGAATAGAGGAGTGATAAACAGTAGAGTGAATAGAGGAGTGATAAACAGTGGAGTGAATAGAGGAGTGATAAACAGTGGAGTGAATAGAGGAGTGATAAACAGTGGAGTGAATAGAGGAGTGATAAACAGTGGAGTGAATAGAGGAGTGATAAACAGAATGATAAGCAGTGGAGTGAATAGAGGAGTGATAAACAGTGGAGTGAATAGAGGAGTGATAAACAGTGGAGTGAATAGAGGAGTGATAAACAGTGGAGTGAATAGAGGAGTGATAAACAGTGGAGTGAATAGAGGAGTGATAAACAGTGGAGTGAATAGAGGAGTGATAAACAGTGGAGTGAATAGAGGAGTGATAAACAGTGGAGTGAATAGAGGAGTGATAAACAGTGGAGTGAATAGAGGAGTGATAAACAGTGGAGTGAATAGAGGAGTGATAAACAGTGGAGTGAATAGAGGAGTGATAAACAGTGGAGTGAATAGAGGAGTGATAAACAGTGGAGTGAATAGAGGAGTGATAAACAGTGGAGTGAATAGAGGAGTGATAAACAGTGGAGTGAATAGAGGAGTGATAAACAGTGGAGTGAATAGAGGAGTGATAAACAGTGGAGTGAATAGAGGAGTGATAAACAGAATGATAAACAGTGGAGTGAATAGAGGAGTGATAAACAGAATGATAAACAGTGGAGTGAATAGAGGAGTGATAAACAGTGGAGTGAATAGAGGAGTGATAAACAGAATGATAAACAGTGGAGTGAATAGAGGAGTGATAAACAGAGTGATAAACAGTGGAGTGAATAGAGGAGTGATAAACAGTGGAGTGAATAGAGGAGTGATAAACAGTGGAGTGAATAGAGGAGTGATAAACAGTGGAGTGAATAGAGGAGTGATAAACAGAGTGATAAACAGTGGAGTGAATAGAGGAGTGATAAACAGTGGAGTGAATAGAGGAGTGATAAACAGTGGAGTGAATAGAGGAGTGATAAACAGTGGAGTGAATAGAGGAGTGATAAACAGTGGAGTGAATAGAGGAGTGATAAACAGTAGAGTGAATAGAGGAGTGATAAACAGAATGATAAACAGTGGAGTGAATAGAGGAGTGATAAACAGTGGAGTGAATAGAGGAGTGATAAACAGTGGAGTGAATAGAGGAGTGATAAACAGTGGAGTGAATAGAGGAGTGATAAACAGTGGAGTGAATAGAGGAGTGATAAACAGTGGAGTGAATAGAGGAGTGATAAACAGAATGATAAACAGTGGAGTGAATAGAGGAGTGATAAACAGTGGAGTGAATAGAGGAGTGATAAACAGTGGAGTGAATAGAGGAGTGATAAACAGTGGAGTGAATAGAGGAGTGATAAACAGTGGAGTGAATAGAGGAGTGATAAACAGAATGATAAACAGTGGAGTGAATAGAGGAGTGATAAACAGTAGAGTGAATAGAGGAGTGATAAACAGTGGAGTGAATAGAGGAGTGATAAACAGTGGAGTGAATAGAGGAGTGATAAACAGTGGAGTGAATAGAGGAGTGATAAACAGTGGAGTGAATAGAGGAGTGATAAACAGTGGAGTGAATAGAGGAGTGATAAACAGTGGAGTGAATAGAGGAGTGATAAACAGAATGATAAACAGTGGAGTGAATAGAGGAGTGATAAACAGTGGAGTGAATAGAGGAGTGATAAACAGTGGAGTAAATAGAGGAGTGATAAACAGTGGAGTGAATAGAGGAGTGATAAACAGTGGAGTGAATAGAGGAGTGATAAACGGTAGAGTGAATAGAGGAGTGATAAACAGTGGAGTGAATAGAGGAGTGATAAACAGTGGAGTGAATAGAGGAGTGATAAACAGTGGAGTGAATAGAGGAGTGATAAACAGAATGATAAACAGTGGAGTGAATAGAGGAGTGATAAACAGTGGAGTGAATAGAGGAGTGATAAACAGTGGAGTGAATAGAGGAGTGATAAACAGTGGAGTGAATAGAGGAGTGATAAACAGTGGAGTGAATAGAGGAGTGATAAACAGAATGATAAACAGTGGAGTGAATAGAGGAGTGATAAACAGTGGAGTGAATAGAGGAGTGATAAACAGTGGAGTGAATAGAGGAGTGATAAACAGTGGAGTGAATAGAGGAGTATAAACAGTAGAGTGAATAGAGGAGTGATAAACAGTGGAGTGAATAGAGGAGTGATAAACAGTAGAGTGAATAGAGGAGTGATAAACAGTGGAGTGAATAGAGGAGTGATAAACAGTGGAGTGAATAGAGGAGTGATAAACAGTGGAGTGAATAGAGGAGTGATAAACAGTGGAGTGAATAGAGGAGTGATAAACAGTGGAGTGAATAGAGGAGTGATAAACAGTAGAGTGAATAGAGGAGTGATAAACAGTGGAGTGAATAGAGGAGTGATAAACAGTAGAGTGAATAGAGGAGTGATAAACAGTGGAGTGAATAGAGGAGTGATAAACAGTGGAGTGAACAGAGGAGTGATAAACAGAATGATAAACAGTGGAGTGAATAGAGGAGTGATAAACAGAATGATAAACAGTGGAGTGAATAGAGGAGTGATAAACAGTGGAGTGAATAGAGGAGTGATAAACAGTGGAGTGAATAGAGGAGTGATAAACAGTGGAGTGAATAGAGGAGTGATAAACAGTGGAGTGAATAGAGGAGTGATAAACAGTGGAGTGAATAGAGGAGTGATAAACAGTGGAGTGAATAGAGGAGTGATAAACAGTAGAGTGAATAGAGGAGTGATAAACAGTGGAGTGAATAGAGGAGTGATAAACAGTGGAGTGAATAGAGGAGTGATAAACAGAATGATAAACAGTGGAGTGAATAGAGGAGTGATAAACAGTGGAGTGAATAGAGGAGTGATAAACAGTGGAGTGAATAGAGGAGTGATAAACAGTGGAGTGAATAGAGGAGTGATAAACAGTGGAGTGAATAGAGGAGTGATAAACAGAATGATAAACAGTGGAGTGAATAGAGGAGTGATAAACAGAATGATAAACAGTGGAGTGAATAGAGGAGTGATAAACAGTGGAGTGAATAGAGGAGTGATAAACAGTGGAGTGAATAGAGGAGTGATAAACAGTGGAGTGAATAGAGGAGTGATAAACAGTGGAGTGAATAGAGGAGTGATAAACAGTGGAGTGAATAGAGGAGTGATAAACAGTGGAGTGAATAGAGGAGTGATAAACAGAATGATAAACAGTGGAGTGAATAGATGAGTGATAAACAGTGGAGTGAATAGAGGAGTGATAAACAGTTGAGTGAATAGAGGAGTGATAAACAGTGGAGTGAATAGAGGAGTGATAAACAGTGGAGTGAATAGAGGAGTGATAAACAGTGGAGTGAATAGAGGAGTGATAAACAGAATGATAAACAGTGGAGTGAATAGAGGAGTGATAAACAGTGGAGTGAATAGAGGAGTGATAATTAGAATGATAAACAGTGGAGTGAATAGAGGAGTGATAAACAGAATGATAAACAGTGTAGTGAATAGAGGAGTGATAAACAGTGGAGTGAATAGAGGAGTGATAAACAGTGGAGTGAATAGAGGAGTGATAAACAGTAGAGTGAATAGAGGAGTGATAAACAGTGGAGTGAATAGAGGAGTGATAAACAGTGGAGTGAATAGAGGAGTGATAAACAGTAGAGTGAATAGAGGAGTGATAAACAGTGGAGTGAATAGAGGAGTGATAAACAGTGGAGTGAATAGAGGAGTGATAAACAGTGGATTGAATAGAGGAGTGATAAACAGAATGATAAACAGTGGAGTGAATAGAGGAGTGATAAACAGTGGAGTGAATAGAGGAGTGATAATTAGAATGATAAACAGTGGAGTGAATAGAGGAGTGATAAACAGAATGATAAACAGTGGAGTGAATAGAGGAGTGATAATTAGAATGATAAACAGTGGAGTGAATAGAGGAGTGATAAACAGAATGATAAACAGTGGAGTGAATAGAGGAGTGATAAACAGTGGAGTGAATAGAGGAGTGATAAACAGAATGATAAACAGTGGAGTGAATAGAGGAGTGATAAACAGTGGAGTGAATAGAGGAGTGATAAACAGTGGAGTGAATAGAGGAGTGATAAACAGTGGAGTGAATAGAGGAGTGATAAACAGTGGAGTGAATAGAGGAGTGATAAACAGTGGAGTGAATAGAGGAGTGATAAACAGAATGATAAACAGTGGAGTGAATAGATGAGTGATAAACAGTGGAGTGAATAGAGGAGTGATAAACAGTTGAGTGAATAGAGGAGTGATAAACAGTGGAGTGAATAGAGGAGTGATAAACAGTGGAGTGAATAGAGGAGTGATAAACAGTGGAGTGAATAGAGGAGTGATAAACAGTGGAGTGAATAGAGGAGTGATAAACAGTGGAGTGAATAGAGGAGTGATAAACAGAATGATAAACAGTGGAGTGAATAGAGGAGTGATAAACAGTGGAGTGAATAGAGGAGTGATAATTAGAATGATAAATAGTGGAGTGAATAGAGGAGTGATAAACAGTGGAGTGAATAGAGGAGTGATAAACAGAATGATAAACAGTTGAGTGAATAGAGGAGTGATAAACAGTGGAGTGAATAGAGGAGTGATAAACAGAATGATAAACAGTGGAGTGAATAGAGGAGTGATAAACAGTGGAGTGAATAGAGGAGTGATAATTAGAATGATAAACAGTGGAGTGAATAGAGGAGTGATAAACAGAATGATAAACAGTGGAGTGAATAGAGGAGTGATAATTAGAATGATAAACAGTGGAGTGAATAGAGGAGTGATAAACAGAATGATAAACAGTGGAGTGAATAGAGGAGTGATAAACAGTGGAGTGAATAGAGGAGTGATAAACAGTGGAGTGAATAGAGGAGTGATAAACAGTGGAGTGAATAGAGGAGTGATAAACAGTGGAGTGAATAGAGGAGTGATAAACAGAATGATAAACAGTGAGAATGCACATAAAACTGGACCTTATAATCATGCATGTTGGTACTTACATCAAATGCATCTTTGATTGAAACTGCAAGTTGATGAAAAAAGATAAAGACCTCAGGGAATTAAGAAAGAAAGAAAGAAAGAAAGAAAGAAAGAAAGAAAGAAAGAAAGAAAGAAAGAAAGAAAGAAAGAAAGAAAGAAAGAAAGAAAGAAAGAAAGAAAGAAAGAAAGAAAGAAAGAAAGAAAGAAAGAAAGAAAGAAAGAAAGAAAGAAAGAAAGAAAGAGAGAAAGAAAGAAAGATAGCAGAAAGGCGTGAGGGGTCTGGGTCTTACCTTTCTTTTGGGCTTCTTCACATCCATGTCTTTGTCTGTCAGGGAACAGGTAATCCAGTGTTAGTCACATTTAACATTATAAAGAGTTCAGGACACAATCATAATGATGGTACAGTGTTACACTTATCAGAACGCCAACGAAGAGTGTGGTTGGCAGGTACCACAGCTGCAAAAAATATGTTTGTACAAAGGTGGATTCTGCCTCATCATTTATCAATGCAGCAATGGCTGCTTACATTCAAGGAAATTGGTTGGGGAGTGAATTAAATATATATATATATATATATATATATATATATATATATATATATCATGTATTGTATGAATCATATAAATTGAAATAATACAAAATGTGAAAAAAAGTGAATCATGATACAATCATGCAAATTGACAAAACATCTAATCATTGATACAATGATCCAGATAGATCATAAACATCTCATCAATGATACAATGATCCAAATAGATACATTCTTGAGTATATCAAAATATCATTTTGCATTATATTAGTGGAATTAATAGTTTCAAAATCTTTTATTTTTTTTTAGCAAATTATATTATTATAAATAGCTAATTCTATGAAGATGCATTCAACCGGGACTGAATGCATTTCATATTTATCCTGATTTTATTCTCAATATCAAATTATGAAAGAAAAAAACATGAAGAAATATTCCCAAAGATGCTGTGATCCCCTGGAAGATCATGGAGTCATATCCAATGTCCTGGAACAAGCCAGTGTTCTGCTCCCCTCTCACCCACCTGTCATGGTTCTAGTGTGTTGAGAAGACTCCTAGTCCTCTGTTCAATATCCTTCACCAGGGGAGTCAGGGTTGAAGACAGACAGACAGTCCAGAAGGGTTATGGTTAGTATATCAGGAAGTATCTCACTCTGATCCCGAGGAAGACTCTGCACGGTGCTTTTGTAACCCGTCCCCCGGCAGAGCCCTAACCTCACCTCCCACAATGCCGAGGCTGGACTGTGCCCTGTATTTATGGTGCCGTGTGCCACAACACGAGAGGAGAGGTGGGACAGATGAAAGATGGGGACGGGAGCCAGGGGGGGAGAGGTGGGACAGATGAAAGATGGGGACGGGAGCACGAGAGGAGAGGTGGGACAGATGAAAGATGGGGACGGGAGCCAGGGGGGGAGAGGGGGGACAGATGAAAGATGGGGACGGGAGCCAGGGGGGGAGAGGTGGGACAGATGAAAGATGGGGACGGGAGCCAGGGGGGGAGAGATACAGGTACATTATAAGTACAGAACTATATTGAACAGAATGGGCTGGTGGGATGGAGCTGTCTATCAATAATGACGGTATGACTCAGGGACACCTAGAGGAGAATGAAGAGGGTCATCTCATACAGACAGAGATAGTAGAGAGAGGAGATTATATATATATATAGAGAGAGAGGGAGAGAGAGAGAGAGAGGGAGAGGTGATAAAGGAGTACCTTTAGGGGTGTATACTGTGTCCTCTCTAAGATATTATCAGACAGGATCTAGGGGTTTAAATGACTATACTGTATCCTCTCTAAGATATTATCAGACAGGATCTAGGGGTTTAAATGACTATACTGTATCCTCTCTAAGATATTATCAGACAGGATCTAGGGGTTTAAATGACTATACTGTATCCTCTCTAAGATATTATCAGACAGGATCTAGGGGTTTAAATGACTATACTGTATCCTCTCTAAGATATTATCAGACAGGATCTAGGGTTTAAATGACTATACTGTATCCTCTCTAAGATATTATCAGACAGGATCTAGGGGTTTAAATGACTATACTGTATCCTCTCTAAGATATTATCAGACAGGATCTAGGGGTTTAAATGACTATACTGTATTCTCTCTAAGATATTATCAGACAGGATCTAGGGGTTTAAATGACTATACTGTATCCTCTCTAAGATATTATCAGACAGGATCTAGGGTTTAAATGACTATACTTTATCCTCTCGAAGATATCAGACAGGATCTAGGGGGTTAAATGACTATCAGAGACATCAGTACAGTATACAGTATTAACTATTTAGACAGAGATAGACTAGTACAGTACAGTACATAACCCCTGGCTTCACTGTTTAGACAGAGATAGACTAGTACAGTACAGTACATAACCCCTGGCTTCACTGTTTAGACAGAGATAGACTAGTACAGTACAGTACATAACCCCTGGCTTCACTATTTAGACAGAGATAGACTAGTACAGTACAGTACATAACCCCTGGCTTCACTATTTAGACAGAGATAGACTAGTACAGTACAGTACATAACCCCTGGCTTAGTGGCTTCACTGTTTAGACAGAGATAGACTAGTACAGTACAGTACATAACCCCTGGCTTCACTGTTTAGACAGAGATAGACTAGTACAGTACAGTACATAACCCCTGGCTTCACTGTTTAGACAGAGATAGACTAGTACAGTACAGTACAGTACATAACCCCTGGCTTCACTGTTTAGACAGAGATAGACTAGTACAGTACAGTACATAACCCCTGGCTTCACTATTTAGACAGAGATAGACTAGTACAGTACAGTACATAACCCCTGGCTTCACTATTTAGACAGAGATAGACTAGTACAGTACAGTACATAACCCCTGGCTTCACTATTTAGACAGAGATAGACTAGTACAGTACAGTACATAACCCCTGGCTTCACTGTTTAGACAGAGATAGACTAGTACAGTACAGTACAGTACATAACCCCTGGCTTCACTATTTAGACAGAGATAGACTAGTACAGTACAGTACATAACCCCTGGCTTCACTGTTTAGACAGAGATAGACTAGTACAGTACAGTACATAACCCCTGGCTTCACTGTTTAGACAGAGATAGACTAGTACAGTGCAGTACATAACCCCTGGCTCCACTGTTTAGTAGAATGAAAAGTATCAGATCAGCTGATGATACGTGTTGGGTGCCGTGGTTACAGCTGACCAGCTACAGGGTAGAGAACAGTCAGGTGCCTCAGGGAATCAGTAATAAACCCACACGTTTCTCTTTATCTGGAAGTATTATGTTGGTTGAAGCACAGATGATATTTTTTAAAAGAGCATTAAGAGACTCTCTGCCAAGTTAACAACAACAACACATCACTTTCTACATCAATCTGACAAAACGTCAACAGTATTCAAAAAAGTACAAATTTTTCCTGTCTCAAAAACACACATTTTGTGTATTAAATCCAACAGATCAGAACCGCTAGATCGTAACAGAATGAAGGAACAGTCAATCACACAGAACTCCATATGAACCATGGTGGTTCCATCCCCATCTCATTAAATGGGACACACAGTCACTCCATATGAACCATGGTGGTTCCATCCCCATCTCATTAAATGGGACACACAGTCACTCCATATGAACCATGGTGGCTCCATCCCCATCTCATTAAATGGGACACACAGTCACTCCATATGAACCATGGTGGCTCCATCCCCATCTCATTAAATGGGACACACAGTCACTCCATATGAACCATGGTGGTTCCATCCCCATCTCATTAAATGAGACACACAGAACACACAGACAAGCCCCCACCTATGATGTGTTGGGGGGGGGGGGTTAGGTTGCTTTACACGGGACAGAGGGACATTTCTTTCGAGTCAGCAGCCTGCTTTCAGTCCCCACATCCCACGTTCTCCCCTACCCTACGTGACCCTATACATCCCATTCTACCTGTACAGAACAACACCAAACACCCAGCCCTGATCCCCATATAACTCACTCTATTCTTAGCTCAATCAACTAGTGATTTGAAATAATAATTAATAAGACTATCTCTCCGTTAGATCGTAATCAACAGCCCCATAAATGATGTTGCAACAACAGCAGAGCGGAGCAGCTACCCAGCTAACAATTCTATGGAGAGAGAACGTTTTTGTAATGTTATCCTTGGTTCCCCTAATATTTGAGGGTCCAGTTTTCCATTAGTTAGGGGAACATTCTATTTACGTTTAACAAAAACCTTCTAAGAACCTTTTTAGTATGTTTTGGTGTTAAAGTTAAGACAAAATTCTATGAATGTTCTCAGAATATACAATATTAATGTTCTAGACACGTTTCATGAGAACATTGCAAGAACATTCATGTGTCCAGTTTTCTGACGTCTTCATCAAACATACAGGACCAGTCAAAAGTTTGGACACACCTACTCATTCCAAGGGTTTTCTTTATTTTCTACATTGTAGAATAATAGTGAAGACATCAAAACTATGAAATAACACATATGGAATCATGTAGTAACCAAAAAAAAGTGTTGAAGAAATCAAAATATATTTTATATTTGAGATTCTTCAAATAGCCACCCTTTGCCTTGATGACAGCTTTGCACACTCTTGGCATTCTCTCAACCAGCTTCATGAGGTAGTCACATGGAATGCATTTCAATTAACAGGTGTGCCCTTTTAAAAGTTAATTTGTGGAATTTCTTTCCTTCTTAATGCGTTTGAGCCAATCAGTTGTGTTGTGACAAGGTAGGGGTGGTATACAGAAGATAGCCCTATTTGGTAAAAGACCAAGTCCATATTATGGCAAGAACAGCTCAAATAATCAAAGAGAAACGACAGTCCATCATTACTTTAAGACATGAAGGTCAGTCAATACGGAACATTTCAAGAACTTTGAAAGTTTTTTCAAGTGCAGTCGTAAAAACCATGAAGCGCTATGATGAAACTGGCTCTCATGAGGAATGGAAGACCCAGAGTTACCTCTGCTGCAGAGGATAAGTTCATTAGAGTTACCAGCCTCAGAAATTGCAGCCCAAATAAATGCTTCACAGAGTTCAAGTAACAGACACATCTCAACATCAACTGTTCAGAGGGGACTGCATGAATCAGGCCTTCATGGTCGAATTGCTGCAAAGAAACCACTACTAAAGGACACCAATAATAAGAAGAGACCTGCTTGGGCCAAGACACACGAGCAATGGACATTAGACCGATGGAAATGTGTCCTTTGGTCTGGAGTCCAAATTTGATATTTTTGGTTCCGACCGTTGTGTCTTTGTGAGATGCAGTGTGGGTGAATGGATGATCTCTGCATGTGTAGTTCACACTGTAAAGCATGGAGGAGGAGGTGTTATGGTGTGGGGGTGCTTTGCTGGTGACACTGTCTGTGATTTATTTTTGAATTCCCATCTGGTTTGGGCTTAGTGGGACTATCATTTGTTTTTCAACAGGACAATGACCTAACACACCTCCAGGCTGTGTAAGGGCTATTTTACCAAGAAGGAGAGTGATGGAGTGCAGCATCAGATGACCTGGCCTCCACAATCCCCCAACCTCAACCAAATTGAGATGGTTTGGTGTCACGGTTTCAGCCGAGACTGCTCCTCCTCCTGGTTCGGGCAGGCTTCGGCGTTCGCCGTCCCCGGAGTACTTTTTTTTTTTTTTTTTTTTCACCTTTATTTAACCAGGTAAACCAGTTGAGAACAGGTTCTCATTTACAACTGCGACCTGGCCAAGATAAAGCAAAGCAGTGCAATAAAAACAACACAGAGTTACATATGGGGTAAAAAAAAACATAAAGTCAAAAATACAACAGAAAATATATATACAGTGTGTGCAAATGTAGCAAGTTATGGAGGTAAGGCAATAAGTAGGCTATAGTGCAGAATAATTACAATAGTATTAACACTGGAATGCTAGATGTGCAAGAGATTATGTGCAAATAGAGATACTGGGGTGCAAAAGAGCAAAATAAATAACAATATGGGGATGAGGTAGTTGGGTGGGCTAATTTCAGATGGGCTGTGTACAGGTGCAGTGATCGGTAAGGTGCTCTGACAACTGATGCTTAAAGTTAGTGAGGGAGATAAGAGTCTCCAGCTTCAGAGATTTTTGCAATTTGTTCCAGTCATTGGCAGCAGAGAACTGGAAGGAATGGCGGCCAAAGGAGGTGTTGGCTTTGGGAATGACCAATGAGATATACCTGCTGGAGCGCAGACTACGGGTGGGTGCTGCTATGGTGACCAATGAGCTAAGATAAGGCGGGGATTTGCCTAGCAGTGATTTATAGATGGCCTGGAGCCAGTGGGTTTGACGACGAACATGTAGTGAGGACCAGCCAACAAGAGCGTACAGGTCACAGTGGTGGGTAGTGTATGGGGCTTTGGAGACAAAACGGATGGCACTGTGATAGACTACATCCAATTTGCTGAGTAGAGTGTTGGAGGCTATTTTGTAAATGACATCGCCGAAGTCAAGGATCGGTAGGATAGTCAGTTTTACGAGGGCATGTTTGGCAGCATGAGTGAAGGAGGCTTTGTTGCGAAATAGGAAGCCGATTCTAGATTTAACTTTGGATTGGAGATTCTTTATGTGAGTCTGGAAGTTGAGTTTACAGTCTAACCAGACACCTAGGTATTTGTAGTTGTCCACATACTCTAGGTCAGACCCGTCGAGAGTGGTGATTCTAGTCGGGTGGGCGGGTGCCAGCAGCGTTCGATTGAAAAGCATGCATTTAGTTTTACTAGTGTTTAAGAGCAGTTGGAGGCTACTGAAGGATAACATGTGATTTGATTTGACCCCTTGTGTGGCACTCAGGTGTAGGGCCGCTCTGCCACCCTAGTCGAGACAGAAGATGGCCACCCCCCTCCTATGGCCGCTCTGCCACCCTAGTCCAGACAGAAGATGGCCACCCCCCTCCTATGGCCGCTCTGCCACCCTAGTCGAGACAGAAGATGGCCACCCCCCTCCTATGGCCGCTCTGCAACCCTAGTCGAGACAGAAGATGGCCACCCCCCTCATATGGCCGCTCTGCCACCCTAGTCCAGACAGAAGATGGCCACCCCCCTCCTATGGCCGCTCTGCCACCCTAGTCGAGACAGAAGATGGCCACCCCCCTCCTATGGCCGCTCTGCCACCCTAGTCGAGACAGAAGATGGCCACCCCCCTCCTATGGCCGCTCTGCCACCCTAGTCGAGACAGAAGATGGCCACCCCCCTCCTATGGCCGCTCTGCCACCCTAGTCGAGACAGAAGATGGCCACCCCCCTCCTATGGCCGCTCTGCCACCCTAGTCCAGACAGAAGATGGCCACCCCCCTCCTATGGCCGCTCTGCCACCCTAGTCGAGACAGAAGATGGCCACCCCCCTCCTATGGCTGCTCTGCCACCCTAGTCCAGACAGAAGATGGCCACCCCTCTCCTATCCCACTAAACTCCAAGTGTACAGCAGGGCTCTGCAATAGGTTTGGCCTTGGGCCATTTGTTTCTCTCAAATAGTCGTCAGAACAGAACATAATAAATAGCAGCCCATTCATAGTTCTATGCTACAAATTAAACCATGTTTAACACATCTGCTTAGTGGTCCTCTGTAGCTCAATTGGTAGAGCACGGCGCTTGTAACGCCAGGGTAGTGGGTTCGATCCCCGGGACCACCCATACGTAACAATGTATGCGCACATGACTGTAAGTCGCTTCGGATAAAAGCGTCTGCTAAATGGCTTATTATTATTATCATATACATGGGGTGCCAATACCTAGTCAATGGTAGCTTGGCTATATACATGGGGTGCCAATACCTAGTCAATGGTAGCTTGGCTATATACATGGGGTGCCAATACCTAGTCAATGGTAGCTTGGCTATATACATGGGGTGCCAATACCTAGTCAATGGTAGCTTGGCTATATACATGGGGTGCCAATACTTAGTCAATGGTAGCTTGGCTATATACATGGGGTGCCAATACCTAGTCAATGGTAGCTTGGCTAAATACATGGGGTGCCAATACCTAGTCAATGGTAGCTTGGCTATATCCATGGGGTGCCAATACCTAGTCAATGGTAGCTTGGCTATATACATGGGCTGCCAATACCTAGTCAATGGTAGCTTGGCTATATACATGGGGTGCCAATACCTAGTCAATGAGAGAGAAGATGATGCTGATGATGAATGAAAGGTGGATAATGAATTTCAGGGAAGAATGGACCGAGGAATAGGCGTTCTTACCATATTTCTCCAATGTCAAACCAGAGTGTTGTTTTGCCAATAATTAAATATTAGACGTTCTTATTAATCTAAGCATGGCACTTTCAAAAGTCCCCTTTCCACCCAGACAGAGGCTCGACCGATGCAGAAAACTGGAAGCTTCAACTGCTGGTGTTGGTCCACTGTGTTTCATCAAGTCCAAAGTCAACTCCTGGTAGACGGCGGAGTTGACTTTGGACTTGATGAAACAACACCAGAAGATGACCTTGATTGCCAAATGAAATGCAAAATGTACTTTCATCTGAAAAGAGGACTTTGGACCACTGAGCGACAGACCAGTTATTTTTCTCCTTAGCCCAGGTAAGAGGCTTCTGACGTTGCCTCTGGTTCAGGAGTGGCTTGACACGAGGAATGCGACAGTTGTAGCCCATTTCCTGGATACGTCTCTGCGTGGGGGCTCTTGGTGCCCTGACTCCTGCCTCAGTCCACTCCTTGGTCTCTGCGTGGGGGCTCTTGGTGCACTGACTCCTGCCTCAGTCCACTCCTTGGTCTGTGCGTGGGGGCTCTTGGTGCACTGACTCCTGCCTCAGTCCACTCCTTGGTCTCTGCGTGGTGGCTCTTGGTGCACTGACTCCTGCCTCAGTCCACTCCTTGGTCTGTGCGTGGGGGCTCTTGGTGCACTGACTCCTGCCTCAGTCCACTCCTTGGTCTCTGCGTGGGGGCTCTTGGTGCACTGACTCCTGCCTCAGTCCACTCCTTGGTCTGTGCGTGGGGGCTCTTGATGCACTGACTCCTGCCTCAGTCCACTCCTTGGTCTCTGCGTGGGGGCTCTTGATGCACTGACTCCTGCCTCAGTCCACTCCTTGGTCTCTGCGTGGGGGCTGTTGATGCACTGACTCCTGCCTCAGTCCACTCCTTGGTCTCTGCGTGGGGGCTCTTGATGCACTGACTCCTGCCTCAGTCCACTCCTTGGTCTGTGCGTGGGGGCTCTTGATGCACTGACTCCTGCCTCAGTCCACTCCTTGGTCTCTGCGTGGGGGCTCTTGATGCCCTGACTCCTGCCTCAGTCCACTCCTTGGTCTCTGCGTGGGGGCTCTTGGTGCACTGACTCCTGCCTCAGTCCACTCCTTGGTCTCTGCGTGGGGGCTCTTGATGCACTGACTCCTGCCTCAGTCCACTCCTTGGTCTCTGCGTGGGGGCTCTTGATGCACTGACTCATGCCTCAGTCCACTCCTTGGTCTCTGCGTGGGGGCTCTTGATGCACTGACTCCTGCCTCAGTCCACTCCTTGGTCTCTGCGTGGGGGCTCTTGGTGCACTGACTCCTGCCTCAGTCCACTCCTTGGTCTCTGCGTGGGGGCTCTTGATGCCCTGACTCCTGCCTCAGTCCACTTCTTGGTCTCTGCGTGGGGGCTCTTGGTGCACTGACTCCTGCCTCAGTCCACTCCTTGGTCTGTGCGTGGGGGCTCTTGGTGCACTGACTCCTGCCTCAGTCCACTCCTTGGTCTCTGCGTGGTGGCTCTTGATGCCCTGACTCCTGCCTCAGTCCACTCCTTGGTCTCTGCGTGGGGGCTCTTGGTGCACTGACTCCTGCCTCAGTCCACTCCTTGGTCTCTGCGTGGGGGCTCTTGATGCACTGACTCCTGCCTCAGTCCACTCCTTGGTCTCTGCGTGGGGGCTCTTGATGCACTGACTCATGCCTCAGTCCACTCCTTGGTCTGTGCGTGGGGGCTCTTGATGCACTGACTCCTGCCTCAGTCCACTCCTTGGTCTCTGCGTGGGGGCTCTTGGTGCACTGACTCCTGCCTCAGTCCACTCCTTGGTCTCTGCGTGGGGGCTCTTGATGCCCTGACTCCTGCCTCAGTCCACTTCTTGGTCTCTGCGTGGGGGCTCTTGGTGCACTGACTCCTGCCTCAGTCCACTCCTTGGTCTGTGCGTGGGGGCTCTTGGTGCACTGACTCCTGCCTCAGTCCACTCCTTGGTCTCTGCGTGGTGGCTCTTGATGCACTGACTCATGCCTCAGTCCACTCCTTGGTCTGTGCGTGGGGGCTCTTGATGCACTGACTCCTGCCTCAGTCCACTCCTTGGTCTCTGCGTGGGGGCTCTTGATGCACTGACTCCTGCCTCAGTCCACTCCTTGGTCTGTGCGTGGGGGCTCTTGATGCACTGACTCCTGCCTCAGTCCACTCCTTGGTCTGTGCGTGGTGGCTCTTGATGCACTGACTCCTGCCTCAGTCCACTCCTTGGTCTGTGCGTGGGGGCTCTTGATGCACTGACTCCTGCCTCAGTCCACTCCTTGGTCTGTGCGTGGGGGCTCTTGATGCACTGACTCCTGCCTCAGTCCACTCCTTGGTCTCTGCGTGGGGGCTCTTGATGCACTGACTCCTGCCTCAGTCCACTCCTTGGTCTGTGCGTGGTGGCTCTTGATGCACTGACTCATGTCTCAGTCCACTCCTTGGTCTGTGCGTGGGGGCTCTTGATGCACTGACTCATGTCTCAGTCCACTCCTTGGTCTGTGCGTGGGGGCTCTTGATGCACTGACTCATGTCTCAGTCCACTCCTTGGTCTGTGCGTGGTGGCTCTTGGTGCACTGACTCCTGCCTCAGTCCACTCCTTGGTCTGTGCGTGGGGGCTCTTGATGCACTGACTCCTGCCTCAGTCCACTCCTTGGTCTCTGCGTGGTGGCTCTTGATGCACTGACTCCTGCCTCAGTCCACTCCTTGGTCTGTGCGTGGGGGCTCTTGATGCACTGACTCATGCCTCAGTCCACTCCTTGGTCTGTGCGTGGTGGCTCTTGATGCACTGACTCCTGCCTCAGTCCACTCCTTGGTCTCTGCGTGGGGGCTCTTTGATGCACTGACTCCTGCCTCAGTCCACTCCTTGGTCTGTGCGTGGGGGCTCTTGATGCACTGACTCCTGCCTCTTGATGCACTGACTCATGTCTCAGTCCACTCCTTGTGAAGCTCCCCCACATTTTTGAATGGCCTTTGCTTGACAATCCTCTCAAGGCTCCGGTTATCCCTGTTGCTTGAGCACCTTTTCCTACCCCACTTCTTCCTTCCACTCGACCCTCCATGAATATGCTTGGATACAGCCCTCTGTGAACAGCCAGCTTGGATACAGCCCTCTGTGAACAGCCAGCTTGGATACAGCCCTCTGTGAACAGCCAGCTTGGATACAGCCCTCTGTGAACAGCCAGCTTCTTTAGCAATGATCTTTTGAGGCTTTCCCTCCTTGTGGAGGGTGTTGATGACTGTCTTCTGCACGACTGTCCAGTCAGCAGTCTTCCCCATGACTGTGAAGCCTACTGAACTGGACTGAGAGACCATTTAAAGGCTCAGGAAACCTTTGCAGGTGTTTTGAGTTCGTAAACTGATTAGAGTGTGACACCTTGAGTCTACAATTTTGAACTTTTTCACAATATTCTAATTTTCTGAGATACTGAATTTGGGGTTTTCATGAGCTGTAAGCCGTAATCATCAAGATTAAAATAAATACAGCCTTGAACTATTTCACTTTTTGTGTAATTAATCCACAATATGAGTTTCACTTTGTCAATTGAATTATTGGAATTATTGAACTTTTCCACAATATTCTAATTTATTGAGCTGCACCTGTATATACACTACCAGTCAAACGTTTGGACACACCTACTCATTCAAGGGTTTTTCTGTATTTTTACATTGTAGAATAATAGTGAAGACATCAAAACTATGAAATAACACATATGGAATCATGTAGTAACCAAAAAAGTGTTGAAGAAATCAAAATATATTTTATATTTGAGATTCTTCAAATAGCCACCCTTTGCCTTGATGAAAGCTTTGCACACTCTTGGCATTCTCTCAACCAGCTTCATGAGGTAGTCACCTGGAATGCATTTCAATTAACAGGTGTGCCTTCTTAAAATATAATTTGTGGAATTTCTTTCCTTCTTAATGCGTTTGAGCCAATCAGTTGTGTTGTGACAAGGTAGGGGTGGTATACAGAAGATAGCCCTATTTGGTAAAAGTCCAAGTCCATATTATGGCAAGAACAGCCCAAATAAGCAAAGGGAAACGACAGTCCATCATTACTTTAAGACATGAAGGTCAGTCAATACGGAACATTTCAAGAACTTAGAAAGTTTCTTCAAGTGCAGTCGCAAAAACCATCAAGCGCTATGATGAAACTGGCTCTCATGAGGACCGCCACAGGAATGGAAGACCCAGAGTTACCTCTGCTGCAGAGGATAAGTTCATTAGAGTTACCAGCCTCAGAAATTGCAGCCCAAATAAATGCTTCACAGAGTTCAAGTCACAGACACATCTCAACATCAACTGTTCAGAGGAGACTGTGTGAATCAGGCCTTCATGGTCGAATTGCTGCAAAGAACTACTAAAGGACACCAATAAGACGAAGAGACTTGCTTGGGCCAAGAAACACGAGCAATGGACATTAGACCAGTGGAAATTTGTCCTTTGGTCTGGAGTCCAAATTGGAGATTTTTGGTTCCGACCGTTGTGTCTTTGTGAGACGTGGTGTGGATGAACGGATGATCTCCGCATGTGTATTTCCCACCATAAAGCATGGAGGAGGAGGTGTGATGGTGTGGGGGTGCTTTGATGGTGACACTGTTTTTTTACCCTCATTAATCTATACACAATACCCCATAATGATAAAGGAAAAACTGTTTATTTATTTTTATTTTGCAAATGTATTAAAAATAAAAAATGGAAATATCAAATTTACATAAGTATTCAGACCCTATACTCACTAGTTGGTTGAAGCACCTTTGGCAGCGATTACAGCCTCGAGTCTTCTTGGATATGACGCTACAGGTTTTGCACACCTGTATTTGGGGAGTTTCTCCCATTCTTCTCTGCAGATCCTTTCAAGCTCTGTCAGGTTGGATGGGGAGCGTCGTTGCACCGCTATTTTCAGGTCTCTCCAGAGATGTTAGATCGGGTTCAAGTCCGGCCTCTGGCTGGGCCACTCAAGGACATTCAGAGACTTGTCCTGAAGCCTCTCCTGCGTTGTCTTGGCCGTGTGCTTAGGGTCGTTGTCCTGTTGGAAGGTGAACCTTTCCCCCAGTCTGAGGTCCTGAGCACACTGGAGCAGGTTTTCATCAAGGATCTCTCTGTACTTTGCTCCATTCATCATTCCCTCGATCCTGACTAGTCTCCCAGTCCCTGCCGTTGAAAAACATCCCCACAGCATGATGCTGCCACCACCATGCTTCAACGTAGGGATGGTGCCAAGTTTCCTCCAGACGTGACGCTTGGCATTCAGGCCAAAGAGTTCAATCTTGGTTTCATCAGACCAGAGAATCTTGTTTCTCATGGTCTGAGTCCTTTAGGTACCTTTTGGCAAACTCCAAGTGGGCTGTCATGTGCCTTTTACTGAGGAGTGGCTTCCATCTGGCCACTCTACCAAAAAGGCCTGATTGGTGGAGTGCTGCAGAGATGGTTGTCCTTCTGGAAGGTTCTCCCATTTCCACAGAGGAACTCTGGAGCTCTGTCTGAGTGACCATTGGGTTCGTGGTCACCTCCCTGACCAAGGCCATTCTCTGATCTTTTGGTCCAGAAACACCACATCAAACCGGAAGAAGCATCTGGAAGTCATGCACAAAGGAAGCATTGATCTCTTGGTCCAGAAGCACCACATCAAACCTGAAGAAGCTTTGGCAGATCATGCACAAAGGCAGCATTGATCTTTTGGTCCAGAAACACCACATCAAACCTGAAGAAGCATCTGGAGGTCATGCACAAAGGCAGTATTGATATTTTGGTCCAGAAACACCACATCAAACCTGAAGAAGCATCTGGAAGTCATGCACAAAGGAAGCATTGATCTCTTGGTCCAGAAGCACCACATCAAACCTGAAGAAGCTTTGGCAGATCATGCACAAAGGAAGCATTGATCTCTTGGTCCAGAAACACCACATCAAACCTGAAGAAGCATCTGGAAGTCATGCACAAAGGCACAAAACTGGTAGTTCCCCTAGTGGGTCTTGAACCCAGGTCACCAGCACCAATGACCAACACCCTAACCACGGTCCCAATAAGGGATATCTCTAGGGCCCTCACACTCTGGACCTTGAAGCCAATTCCACTGCAGTTTTTTAAATGTTCCCCTCTAATCAGGGACTGATTTAGACCTGGGACACCAGGTGGGTGCAATTCATTATCAGGTAGAACAGAAAACCAGCAGGCGCCGGACCTCGTAGGGTAAGAGTTGCTTATTGGGCCAGTATAGTTAGGCCCTGTCCAGAAGAAACGCTAACCCCTTCTCCCTAGGCACTTGTGTAGATCTGAAACAACTTGATAGGTGTAAGCAATAGGGTTACTGCACTTCGAAGTAAATCTCAGATCTGTTAAAAGTACACGCAAGAACATATTTTATTGATCATAGTGATTCAGGTTAATATGCCCCACCAAGATTAGACAACTGTACAGAAAGCCCTTAAATTGCTGAAATAAGTAGATAAAATCAATGATGAGAGAGTAGTCAGATTAACTGATACCAGACACGGACATGGTGGCGTAGCAGGAAGATTGGAGTACCGTGGACCAAGAGGTTATGGGTTCAAATCCCAGACACGGACATGGTGGCGTAGCAGGAAGATTGGAGTACCGTGGACCAAGAGGTTATGAGTTCAAATCCCAGACACGGACATGGTGGCGTAGCAGGAAGATTGGAGTACCGTGGACCAAGAGGTTATGAGTTCAAATCCCAGACACGGACATGGTGGCGTAGCAGGAAGATTGGAGTACCGTGGACCAAGAGGTTATGAGTTCAAATCCCAGACACGGACATGGTGGCGTAGCAGGAAGATTGGAGTACCGTGGACCAAGAGGTTATGGGTTCAAATCCCAGACACGGACATGGTGGCGTAGCAGGAAGATTGGAGTACCGTGGACCAAGAGGTTATGAGTTCAAATCCCAGATGAGGACATGTTGAATAATAATTACTGTATAAATGAAAATGCACAATTTAATCATCTCTGTCAAATACGTAAGTTTAAAACACTACGTTAAAATCACTGTGTTTGTGAGCATCCCTAACCTTGCCAACAGACAAAGAGTTATGAATGGATCAGTGGTTCCCCAATCAGGGCCTTGATTGGCTCAGCAACAGTAACAGGTAATTTCTGGAGGGACACATTAATATCTTATGTCCTGAGAACATGGCAACCATGGCAACCATGGCAACCATGTTCTGTGCATGTTTGGTGGGACGTTGATGGGATATTATCCTAACCCACAGAACTGGACACATGAATGTTCTTGCAGCGTTCCCATTAAACGTGTCTAGGACATTAATATCTTAAGTTCTGAGAGCATGGTAACCACATTAAGGGAACGGTCTGTTCTATTTGACATTAAGGGAACGGTCTGTTCTATTTGACATTAAGGGAACGGTCTGTTCTATTTGACATTAAGGGAACGGTCTCTTGGAAACATTCCTATGAAAACGGTAGTTAATGACCTAATGAGACTCTTAAGGGAACGTTTTCTAAAGTTGTGGGAACGTTTGTTGTTAGCTGGGTATCCAGCTGTCAAATGAAGGTTAGAAGCATTATTTATTACACAGGCTAAAAGCTATCTAAGCCAGCTACTAACAGGAAGCCACTGGAATGGTGCAGGCTGTGCTGAACTAAACACACACACAACAGCACATGACAGTAAACGTGTCTCTTACCAAAACTACTGCTTGGTTACTTCTTCTTGCAGTATACCAGATCTTTCTGTTGATCCATCCATCCATTCTCCTTTACATGTCAATGTTCAATGTTCTACACACACAACAACCACCACCAAACAAGCAGTTCAGCTGGTCAACTGAATGACAGTTAGTAAAGCTTCTCTGACTGTAACAGAATATCTTGTTGTTGGTATTCAGTGTTTGGCCCTCCTCAGATAAGACAGATCGCCTGTCATATTCAGACAGCCTGACAGACAGAGACGGGAGAACTGAAGGCATTGTCAGTTTGTCCCAGATATGAGGCATTTCCTGCCGCTACAACTGAGCAAAACCCGTGTTTTCAATCCAGTTTTATTGCCGACAAAATCTAGAAGTAACAGTCTAAAATGATGCTGTATTAGTACATTTAAATCAAACAATGATGGGATTTACAGGGACTTCAGAAAGTATTCATACCCCATGACCTATTCCACATTTTGTTGTTTCAGCCTGAATTTAAATTTAATACATTCATATTTTTTCTCACCCATCTACACACAATACCCCATAATGACAAAGGGAAAACATTGTATAAATGTTTGTGTATAGACAGTATAGACAGTATAGAATGGTGTGTATAGACAGTATAGACAGTATATAATGGTGTGTATAGACAGTATATAATGGTGTGTATAGACAGTATATAATGGTGTGTATAGACAGTATATAATGGTGTGTATAGACAGTATATAATGGTGTGTATAGACAGTATATAATGGTGTGTATAGATAGTATAGACAGTATATAATGGTGTGTATAGACAGTATATAATGGTGTGTATAGACAGTATATAATGGTGTGTATAGACAGTATATAATGGTGTGTATAGACAGTATATAATGGTGTGTATAGACAGTATATAATGGTGTGTATAGACAGTATATAATGGTGTGTATTGACAGTATTGACAGTATATGAATAGAAAAGGTGTGTACAGCAGTAGTTATATATAGGATGAACCATGACTAGAATACAGTATATACATATGAAGAGGACATCAGTAGTTATATAGGATGAACCATGACTAGAATACAGTATATACATATGAAGTGGACAGCAGTAGTTATATAGGATGAACCATGACTAGAATACAGTATATACATATGAAGTGGACAGCAGTAGTTATATAGGATGAACCATGACTAGAATACAGTATATACATATGAAGTGGACAGCAGTAGTTATATAGGATGAGCCTTGACTAGAATACAGTATATACATATGGAGTGGACAGCAGTAGTTATATAGGATGAACCATGACTAGAATACAGTATATACATATGGAGTGGACAGCAGTAGTTATATAGGATGAACCATGACTAGAATACAGTATATACATATGAAGTGGACAGCAGTAGTTATATAGGATGAACCATGACTAGAATACAGTATATACATATGAAGTGGACAGCAGTAGTTATATAGGATGAACCATGACTAGAATACAGTATATACATATGAAGTGGACAGCAGTAGTTATATAGGATGAACCATGACTAGAATACAGTATATACATATGAAGAGGACATCAGTATTTATATAGGATGAACCATGACTAGAATACAGTATATACATATGAAGTGGGTAAAACAGTATGGAAACATTATTCAAGTGACCAGTGTTCAATGACTGTATACTGTACATAGGGCAGCAGTCTCTAAGGTGCAGGGTAGAGTACCGGGTGGTAGCAGGGTAGAACAGGCCGTGGCTCGGGTGGCTGAGGTCCTCGATGATCTTCTTAGCCTTCCTGTGACACCGGGTGCTGTAGACGTCCTGGAAGGCAACGTGACTATCCTGTCATAACATGACAGGTGACCTTCAGTCAGAGACTCCAGTATTAGAGCTGTTATCAGGAGATGACTAGGAGGAAACAGCTGTTATCAGGAACCTCTGAGGAGGGAATCTTATCTGAGGAATGTACCGAGCAGAGAGACAACCCTTAACCCTTGGACAGGTGTTTTAGTCCACAGCAGCACCAGCACCCCCTAGCTATCAGAGAGACAACCCTTAACCCTTGGACAGGTGTTTTAGTCCACAGCAGCACCAGCACCCCCTAGCTATCAGAGTGACAACCCTTAACCCTTGGACAGGTGTTTTAGTCCACAGCAGCACCAGCACCCCCTAGCTATCAGAGACAACCCTTAACCCTTGGACAGGTGTTTTAGTCCACAGCAGCACCAGCACCCCCTAGCTATCAGAGAGACGACCCTTAACCCTTGGACAGGTGTTTTAGTCCACAGCAGCACCAGCACCCCCTAGCTATCAGAGACGACCCTTAACCCTTGGACAGGTGTTTTAGTCCACAGCAGCACCAGCACCCCCTAGCTATCAGAGACAACCCTTAACCCTTGGACAGTTGTTTTAGTCCACACTAGCCCCACCAAAACAAAACATTGCCATCCATACTATGCATTTTCCCGAATTTGGATCTGAAGTTGCATTAAACTATGTAGCTTTTTAGTAAGTGATTGCAGTCAGCCTGACTGACCAGGTGGCTAGCATCGACATCATGGATAGTTGCATTGTTTTTGGCGGTAAGTAAGCTGTGAATTATATCAAGTGTTATTGCTATCTTACAACACTGATTGGGCTGAAGCTGTCTAGTAGTCTGAGTCACCTAGCGTTAGCTTAGTGTGGTTATGATTGGGCTGAAGCTGTCTAGTAGTCTGAGTCACCTAGCGTTAGCTTAGTGTGGTTATGATTGGGCTGAAGCTGTCTAGTAGTCTGAGTCACCTAGCGTTAGCTTAGTGTGGTTATGATTGGGCTGAAGCTGTCTAGTAGTCTGAGTCACCTAGCGATAGCTTAGTGTGGTTATGATTGGGCTGAAGCTGTCTAGTAGTCTGAGTCACCTAGCGTTAGCTTAGTGTGGTTATGATTGGGCTGAAGCTGTCTAGTAGTCTGAGTCACCTAGCGTTAGCTTAGTGTGGTTATGATTGGGCTGAAGCTGTCTAGTAGTCTGAGTCACCTAGCGTTAGCTTAGTGTGGTTATGATTGGGCTGAAGCTGTCTAGTAGTCTGAGTCACCTAGCGATAGCTTAGTGTGGTTATGATTGGGCTGAAGCTGTCTAGTAGTCTGCATCACCTAGCGTTAGCCTAGTGTGGTTATGATTGGGCTGAAGCTGTCTAGTAGTCTGCATCACCTAGCGTTAGCTTAGTGTGGTTATGATTGGGCTGAAGCTGTCTAGTAGTCTGAGTCACCTAGCGTTAGCTTAGTGTGGTTATGATTGGGCTGAAGCTGTCTAGTAGTCTGCGTCACCTAGCGTTAGCCTAGTGTGGTTATGATTGGGCTGAAGCTGTCTAGTAGTCTGAGTCACCTAGCGTTAGCTTAGTGTGGTTATGATTGGGCTGAAGCTGTCTAGTAGTCTGAGTCACCTAGCGTTAGCTTAGTGTGGTTATGATTGGGCTGAAGCTGTCTAGTAGTCTGAGTCACCTAGCGTTAGCTTAGTGTGGTTATGATTGGGCTGAAGCTGTCTAGTAGTCTGCGTCACCTAGCGTTAGCTTAGTGTGGTTATGATTGGGCTGAAGCTGTCTAGTAGTCTGCATCACCTAGCGTTAGCCTAGTGTGGTTATGATTGGGCTGAAGCTGTCTAGTAGTCTGCATCACCTAGCGTTAGCTTAGTGTGGTTATGATTGGGCTGAAGCTGTCTAGTAGTCTGAGTCACCTAGCGTTAGCTTAGTGTGGTTATGATTGGGCTGAAGCTGTCTAGTAGTCTGCGTCACCTAGCGTTAGCCTAGTGTGGTTATGATTGGGCTGAAGCTGTCTAGTAGTCTGAGTCACCTAGCGTTAGCTTAGTGTGGTTATGATTGGGCTGAAGCTGTCTAGTAGTCTGAGTCACCTAGCGTTAGCTTAGTGTGGTTATGATTGGGCTGAAGCTGTCTAGTAGTCTGCGTCACCTAGCGTTAGCTTAGTGTGGTTATGATTGGGCTGAAGCTGTCTAGTAGTCTGCGTCACCTAGCGTTAGCTTAGTGTGGTTATGATTGGGCTGAAGCTGTCTAGTAGTCTGAGTCACCTAGCGTTAGCTTAGTGTGGTTATGATTGGGCTGAAGCTGTCTAGTAGTCTGAGTCACCTAGCGTTAGCTTAGTGTGGTTATGATTGGGCTGAAGCTGTCTAGTAGTCTGAGTCACCTAGCGTTAGCTTAGTGTGGTTATGATTGGGCTGAAGCTGTCTAGTAGTCTGAGTCACCTAGCGTTAGCTTAGTGTGGTTATGATTGGGCTGAAGCTGTCTAGTAGTCTGAGTCACCTAGCGTTAGCTTAGTGTGGTTATGATTGGGCTGAAGCTGTCTAGTAGTCTGAGTCACCTAGCGTTAGCCTAGTGTGGTTATGATTGGGCTGAAGCTGTCTAGTAGTCTGAGTCACCTAGCGTTAGCTTAGTGTGGTTATGATTGGGCTGAAGCTGTCTAGTAGTCTGCGTCACCTAGCGTTAGCTTAGTGTGGTTATGATTGGGCTGAAGCTGTCTAGTAGTCTGCGTCACCTAGCGTTAGCTTAGTGTGGTTATGATTGGGCTGAAGCTGTCTAGTAGTCTGAGTCACCTAGCGTTAGCCTAGTGTGGTTATGATTGGGCTGAAGCTGTCTAGTAGTCTGCGTCACCTAGCGTTAGCTTAGTGTGGTTATGATTGGGCTGAAGCTGTCTAGTAGTCTGCGTCACCTAGCGTTAGCTTAGTGTGGTTATGATTGGGCTGAAGCTGTCTAGTAGTCTGAGTCACCTAGCGTTAGCTTAGTGTGGTTATGATTGGGCTGAAGCTGTCTAGTAGTCTGCGTCACCTAGCGTTAGCTTAGTTTGGTTATGATTGGGCTGAAGCTGTCTAGTAGTCTGCGTCACCTAGCGTTAGCTTAGTGTGGTTATGATTGGGCTGAAGCTGTCTAGTAGTCTGAGTCACCTAGCGTTAGCTTAGTGTTGTTATGATTGGGCTGAAGCTGTCTAGTAGTCTGAGTCACCTAGCGTTAGCTTAGTGTGGTTATGATTGGGCTGAAGCTGTCTAGTAGTCTGAGTCACCTAGCGTTAGCTTAGTGTGGTTATGATTGGGCTGAAGCTGTCTAGTAGTCTGAGTCACCTAGCGTTAGCTTAGTGTGGTTATGATTGGGCTGAAGCTGTCTAGTAGTCTGAGTCACCTAGCGTTAGCTTAGTGTGGTTATGATTGGGCTGAAGCTGTCTAGTAGTCTGAGTCACCTAGCGTTAGCTTAGTGTTGTTATGATTGGGCTGAAGCTGTCTAGTAGTCTGAGTCACCTAGCGTTAGCTTAGTGTGGTTATGATTGGGCTGAAGCTGTCTAGTAGTCTGAGTCACCTAGCGTTAGCTTAGTGTGGTTATGATTGGGCTGAAGCTGTCTAGTAGTCTGCGTCACCTAGCGTTAGCTTAGTGTGGTTATGATTGGGCTGAAGCTGTCTAGTAGTCTGCGTCACCTAGCGTTAGCTTAGTGTGGTTATGATTGGGCTGAAGCTGTCTAGTAGTCTGCGTCACCTAGCGTTAGCTTAGTGTGGTTATGATTGGGCTGAAGCTGTCTAGTAGTCTGAGTCACCTAGCGTTAGCTTAGTGTGGTTATGATTGGGCTGAAGCTGTCTAGTAGTCTGAGTCACCTAGCGTTAGCTTAGTGTGGTTATGATTGGGCTGAAGCTGTCTAGTAGCCTGAATCACCTAGCGTTAGCTTAGTGTGGTTATGATTGGGCTGAAGCTGTCTAGTAGTCTGAGTCACCTAGCGTTAGCTTAGTGTGGTTATGATTGGGCTGAAGCTGTCTAGTAGTCTGAGTCACCTAGCGTTAGCTTAGTGTGGTTATGATTGGGCTGAAGCTGTCTAGTAGTCTGAGTCACCTAGCGTTAGCTTAGTGTGGTTATGATTGGGCTGAAGCTGTCTAGTAGTCTGAGTCACCTAGCGTTAGCTTAGTGTGGTTATGATTGGGCTGAAGCTGTCTAGTAGTCTGCGTCACCTAGCGTTAGCCTAGTGTGGTTATGATTGGGCTGAAGCTGTCTAGTAGTCTGAGTCACCTAGCGTTAGCTTAGTGTGGTTATGATTGGGCTGAAGCTGTCTAGTAGTCTGCGTCACTCAGCGTTAGCTTAGTGTGGTTATGATTGGGCTGAAGCTGTCTAGTAGTCTGCGTCACCTAGCGTTAGCTTAGTGTGGTTATGATTGGGCTGAAGCTGTCTAGTAGTCTGCGTCACCTAGCGTTAGCTTAGTGTGGTTATGATTGGGCTGAAGCTGTCTAGTAGTCTGCGTCACCTAGCGTTAGCTTAGTGTGGTTATGATTGGGCTGAAGCTGTCTAGTAGTCTGAGTCACCTAGCGTTAGCTTAGTGTGGTTATGATTGGGCTGAAGCTGTCTAGTAGTCTGCGTCACCTAGCGTTAGCTTAGTGTGGTTATGATTGGGCTGAAGCTGTCTAGTAGCCTGAGTCACCTAGCGTTAGCTTAGTGTGGTTATGATTGGGCTGAAGTTGTCTAGTAGTCTGAGTCACCTAGCGTTAGCTTAGTGTGGTTATGATTGGGCTGAAGCTGTCTAGTAGTCTGCGTCACCTAGCGTTAGCTTAGTGTGGTTATGATTGGGCTGAAGCTGTCTAGTAGCCTGCGTCACCTAGCGTTAGCTTAGTGTGGTTATGATTGGGCTGAAGCTGTCTAGTAGTCTGCGTCACCTAGCGTTAGCCTAGTGTGGTTATGATTGGGCTGAAGCTGTCTAGTAGTCTGCGTCACCTAGCGTTAGCCTAGTGTGGTTATGATTGGGCTGAAGCTGTCTAGTAGTCTGAGTCACCTAGCGTTAGCTTAGTGTGGTTATGATTGGGCTGAAGCTGTCTAGTAGTCTGAGTCACCTAGCGTTAGCCTAGTGTGGTTATGATTGGGCTGAAGCTGTCTAGTAGTCTGAGTCACCTAGCGTTAGCTTAGTGTGGTTATGATTGGGCTGAAGCTGTCTAGTAGTCTGCGTCACCTAGCGTTAGCTTAGTGTGGTTATGATTGGGCTGAAGCTGTCTAGTAGTCTGAGTCACCTAGCGTTAGCTTAGTGTGGTTATGATTGGGCTGAAGCTGTCTAGTAGTCTGCGTCACCTAGCGTTAGCTTAGTGTGGTTATGATTGGGCTGAAGCTGTCTAGTAGTCTGAGTCACCTAGCGTTAGCTTAGTGTGGTTATGATTGGGCTGAAGCTGTCTAGTAGTCTGCGTCACCTAGCGTTAGCCTAGTGTGGTTATGATTGGGCTGAAGCTGTCTAGTAGTCTGAGTCACCTAGCGTTAGCTTAGTGTGGTTATGATTGGGCTGAAGCTGTCTAGTAGTCTGAGTCACCTAGCGTTAGCTTAGTGTGGTTATGATTGGGCTGAAGCTGTCTAGTAGTCTGAGTCACCTAGCGTTAGCCTAGTGTGGTTATGATTGGGCTGAAGCTGTCTAGTAGTCTGCGTCACCTAGCGTTAGCCTAGTGTGGTTATGATTGGGCTGAAGCTGTCTAGTAGTCTGAGTCACCTAGCGTTAGCCTAGTGTGGTTATGATTGGGCTGAAGCTGTCTAGTAGTCTGCGTCACCTAGCGTTAGCCTAGTGTGGTTATGATTGGGCTGAAGCTGTCTAGTAGTCTGAGTCACCTAGCGTTAGCTTAGTGTGGTTATGATTGGGCTGAAGCTGTCTAGTAGTCTGAGTCACCTAGCGTTAGCTTAGTGTGGTTATGATTGGGCTGAAGCTGTCTAGTAGTCTGAGTCACCTAGCGTTAGCTTAGTGTGGTTATGATTGGGCTGAAGCTGTCTAGTAGTCTGAGTCACCTAGCGTTAGCTTAGTGTGGTTATGATTGGGCTGAAGCTGTCTAGTAGTCTGAGTCACCTAGCGTTAGCTTAGTGTGGTTATGATTGGGCTGAAGCTGTCTAGTAGTCTGCGTCACCTAGCGTTAGCCTAGTGTGGTTATGATTGGGCTGAAGCTGTCTAGTAGTCTGAGTCACCTAGCGTTAGCTTAGTGTGGTTATGATTGGGCTGAAGCTGTCTAGTAGTCTGAGTCACCTAGCGTTAGCTTAGTGTGGTTATGATTGGGCTGAAGCTGTCTAGTAGTCTGAGTCACCTAGCGTTAGCCTAGTGTGGTTATGATTGGGCTGAAGCTGTCTAGTAGTCTGCGTCACCTAGCGTTAGCCTAGTGTGGTTATGATTGGGCTGAAGCTGTCTAGTAGTCTGAGTCACCTAGCGTTAGCCTAGTGTGGTTATGATTGGGCTGAAGCTGTCTAGTAGTCTGCGTCACCTAGCGTTAGCCTAGTGTGGTTATGATTGGGCTGAAGCTGTCTAGTAGTCTGAGTCACCTAGCGTTAGCTTAGTGTGGTTATGATTGGGCTGAAGCTGTCTAGTAGTCTGAGTCACCTAGCGTTAGCTTAGTGTGGTTATGATTGGGCTGAAGCTGTCTAGTAGCCTGCGTCACCTAGCGTTAGCTTAGTGTGGTTATGATTGGGCTGAAGCTGTCTAGTAGTCTGAGTCACCTAGCGTTAGCTTAGTGTGGTTATGATTGGGCTGAAGCTGTCTAGTAGCCTGCGTCACCTAGCGTTAGCTTAGTGTGGTTATGATTGGGCTGAAGCTGTCTAGTAGTCTGCGTCACCTAGCGTTAGCCTAGTGTGGTTATGATTGGGCTGAAGCTGTCTAGTAGTCTGAGTCACCTAGCGTTAGCTTAGTGTGGTTATGATTGGGCTGAAGCTGTCTAGTAGTCTGCGTCACCTAGCGTTAGCTTAGTGTGGTTATGATTGGGCTGAAGCTGTCTAGTAGTCTGAGTCACCTAGCGTTAGCTTAGTGTGGTTATGATTGGGCTGAAGCTGTCTAGTAGTCTGAGTCACCTAGCGTTAGCCTAGTGTGGTTATGATTGGGCTGAAGCTGTCTAGTAGTCTGCGTCACCTAGCGTTAGCCTAGTGTGGTTATGATTGGGCTGAAGCTGTCTAGTAGTCTGAGTCACCTAGCGTTAGCCTAGTGTGGTTATGATTGGGCTGAAGCTGTCTAGTAGTCTGCGTCACCTAGCGTTAGCCTAGTGTGGTTATGATTGGGCTGAAGCTGTCTAGTAGTCTGAGTCACCTAGCGTTAGCTTAGTGTGGTTATGATTGGGCTGAAGCTGTCTAGTAGTCTGCGTCACCTAGCGTTAGCCTAGTGTGGTTATGATTGGGCTGAAGCTGTCTAGTAGTCTGCGTCACCTAGCGTTAGCTTAGTGTGGTTATGATTGGGCTGAAGCTGTCTAGTAGTCTGAGTCACCTAGCGTTAGCTTAGTGTGGTTATGATTGGGCTGAAGCTGTCTAGTAGTCTGCGTCACCTAGCGTTAGCTTAGTGTGGTTATGATTGGGCTGAAGCTGTCTAGTAGTCTGCGTCACCTAGCGTTAGCCTAGTGTGGTTATGATTGGGCTGAAGCTGTCTAGTAGTCTGCGTCACCTAGCGTTAGCTTAGTGTGGTTATGATTGGGCTGAAGCTGTCTAGTAGTCTGAGTCACCTAGCGTTAGCTTAGTGTGGTTATGATTGGGCTGAAGCTGTCTAGTAGTCTGCGTCACCTAGCGTTAGCTTAGTGTGGTTATGATTGGGCTGAAGCTGTCTAGTAGTCTGCGTCACCTAGCGTTAGCTTAGTGTGGTTATGATTGGGCTGAAGCTGTCTAGTAGTCTGCGTCACCTAGCGTTAGCCTAGTGTGGTTATGATTGGGCTGAAGCTGTCTAGTAGTCTGAGTCACCTAGCGTTAGCTTAGTGTGGTTATGATTGGGCTGAAGCTGTCTAGTAGTCTGAGTCACCTAGCGTTAGCCTAGTGTGGTTATGATTGGGCTGAAGCTGTCTAGTAGTCTGAGTCACCTAGCGTTAGCTTAGTGTGGTTATGATTGGGCTGAAGCTGTCTAGTAGTCTGCGTCACCTAGCGTTAGCTTAGTGTGGTTATGATTGGGCTGAAGCTGTCTAGTAGTCTGAGTCACCTAGCGTTAGCTTAGTGTGGTTATGATTGGGCTGAAGCTGTCTAGTAGTCTGAGTCACCTAGCGTTAGCCTAGTGTGGTTATGATTGGGCTGAAGCTGTCTAGTAGTCTGCGTCACCTAGCGTTAGCCTAGTGTGGTTATGATTGGGCTGAAGCTGTCTAGTAGTCTGAGTCACCTAGCGTTAGCCTAGTGTGGTTATGATTGGGCTGAAGCTGTCTAGTAGTCTGCGTCACCTAGCGTTAGCCTAGTGTGGTTATGATTGGGCTGAAGCTGTCTAGTAGTCTGAGTCACCTAGCGTTAGCTTAGTGTGGTTATGATTGGGCTGAAGCTGTCTAGTAGTCTGCGTCACCTAGCGTTAGCCTAGTGTGGTTATGATTGGGCTGAAGCTGTCTAGTAGTCTGCGTCACCTAGCGTTAGCTTAGTGTGGTTATGATTGGGCTGAAGCTGTCTAGTAGTCTGCGTCACCTAGCGTTAGCTTAGTGTGGTTATGATTGGGCTGAAGCTGTCTAGTAGTCTGCGTCACCTAGCGTTAGCTTAGTGTGGTTATGATTGGGCTGAAGCTGTCTAGTAGTCTGCGTCACCTAGCGTTAGCTTAGTGTGGTTATGATTGGGCTGAAGCTGTCTAGTAGTCTGCGTCACCTAGCGTTAGCTTAGTGTGGTTATGATTGGGCTGAAGCAATTGAATCAATTTTAGAATAAGGCTGTAATGTAACAAAATGTGGAAAAAGTCAAGGGGTCTGAATACTTTCCGAATGCACTGTACATACATAGTGCATTAGGAAAGTATTCAGACGCCTTGACTTTTTCCCCCATTTTGTTACGTTACAGCCTTATTCTAAAATGGATTAAATAGGGGTTTTTTTTTTCTCATCAATCTACACACAATAACCCATAATGACAAAGAAAAACAGGTTTTTAGAAATGTTTGCAAATTTATTGAAAATAGAAAACAGATCAATCAAATCAATTGTTATTTGTCACATACACGTGTTTAGCAGATGTTATAGCGGGTGTAGCGAAATGTTTATGCTTCTAGCTCTGACAGTGCAGTAATATCTAACAATTTCACAACATATACCCAATACACACAAAACTAGTAATGAATGGGATTTAAGAATATATACATATATGGACAAGCAATGACAGAGCGGCATGGACTAAGATACAGTAGAATATTATAGAATAGAATACAGTATATACATATGAGATGAGTAGTGCAAGATATGTAAACATTATTAAAGTGACTAGTGTTCCATTTCTTAAAGTGGCCAGTGATTTCAATAGGCAGCAGCAGCCTCTAATGTCCTAGTGATGGCTATTTAACAGTCTGATGGCCTTGAGATAGAAGCTGTTTTTCAGTCTCTCGGTCCCAGCTTTGATGCACCTGTACTGACCTCGCCTTCTGGATGGTAGCGGGGTGAACAGGCAGTGGCTCGGGTGGTTGTGTCACAGTGCTGAGGTAAGGGACGGTAAACAGTGGCTCGGGTGGTTGTGTCACGGTGCTGAGGTAAGGGAGGGTAAACACCTGTACTGACCTGGCCTTCTGGATGGTAGCGGGGTGAACAGGCAGTGGCTCGGGTGGTTGTGTCACGGTGCTGAGGTAAGGGACGGTAAACGGATGGTAGCGGGGTGAACAGGCAGTGGCTCGGGTGGTTGTGTCACGGTGCTGAGGTAAGGGACGGTAAACGGATGGTAGCGGGGTGAACAGGCAGTGGCTCGGGTGGTTGTGTCACGTGCTGAGGTAAGGGACGGTAAACGGATGGTAGCGGGGTGAACAGGCAGTGGCTCGGGTGGTTGTGTCACGGTGCTGAGGTAAGGGACGGTAAACGGATGGTAGCGGGGTGAACAGGCAGTGGCTCGGGTGGTTGTGTCACGGTGCTGAGGTAAGGGACGGTAAACGGATGGTAGCGGGGTGAACAGGCAGTGGCTCGGGTGGTTGTGTCACGGTGCTGAGGTAAGGGACGGTAAACGGATGGTAGCGGGGTGAACAGGCTGACCTGGCCTTCTGGATGGTAGCGGGGTGAACAGGCTGACCTGGCCTTCTGGATGGTAGCGGGGTGAACAGGCAGTGGCTCGGGTGGTTGTGTCACGGTGCTGAGGTAAGGGACGGTAAACGGAGCGCTCGTAGAGTGTCATCCTTTTATTAAACTTATCACACTATACGTTCTCAAAAATAAGCAAAGAAAGACAAGCACCAAGTGACCTACGTGCCGTGAACACAATAGCAGACGAACATGAACAATGATCCACACACAGGTGGGTGTGAGAGGTGCCTAAATACTATCCCCAATCACAGACTAACTCTAGACAGCTGTCTCTGACTGGGGATCATCAACCACCCTTAGTATTCATGTGAGGGCCTGACTGTGGTCCTACCACTCCCCCTAGTGGAGAACAGGCTGACTGTGGTCCTACCACTCCCCCTAGTGGAGAACAGGCCTACCCACAGTCAAACCTTCACAGTACCCACCCCCCCCCCCCCCCCCCCCCCCCCCCCCACCCTTAAGGTGCGGTCGGGAGTCCTGGGACGGAGTACTGGGGCGGAGTACTGGGGCGGTTGATGGTGGAGGCTCCGGCTTCGGGCGTGACTTAGGCAAAACGTCTTCTCCCTTCCTGCCTCCCCGTTGCACACCCGGTCCGGTCTGGACCCCGGCGCGATGCACCAAGCCCTGTCTGGACCCTGGTGTGGGAGCCCCCGATCCTGGAGAGGGGCTGCCCTCGACCCTGGAGAGGGGCTGACATCTGGACCCGGCCCGGCAGTCCTCCCGCGATGCACCAAGCCCTGTCTGGACCCTGGTGTGGGAGCGGACTGCTCTGGCACTGGAATGAAGCAGATAACCGGAGCTGGACTAGACACCGGTGGAGCGGACTGCTCTGGCACTGGAATGAAGCAGATAACCGGAGCTGGACTAGACACCGGTGGAGCGGACTGCTCTGGCACTGGAATGAAGCAGATAACCAGAGCTGGACTAGACACCGGTGGAGCGGACTGCTCTGGCACTGGAATGAAGCAGATAACCGGAGCTGGACTAGACACCGGTGGAGCGGTCTGCTCTGGCACTGGAATAGAGCAGCTGACCGGAGCTGGACTAGGTACCGGTGGAGCGGACTGCTCCAGCACTGGAGTGGAGCAGCTGACCGGAGCTGGACTGAGCACCGGAGCGGAGCAGACTTCCGGACCAGTATCCATTCCCATCTCTGGAGCAAGACTGAACGCCGTGCCCAGCCTGGGCACCGACGCAGAAGAGAATTCCAGCCCTGTGGTTAGGCCAGACTGGGCCCCGGCACGCTAAGGTGCTCCTTGCAGGGGACCGTCGCTGGAGACTCTGTGCAGAGGACCGTCGCTGGAGGTCGGGTGCGTTGAGCTGGAACAGGCCGTACCAGGCTGGGGACACGCACCGATGGTGTGGTGCGCTGAGTCGACCTTCTCCGTGATCGACTCTGGAGGCACCGGACTGGGAACTGGCGTTGGAGATCTACGACTGCTCCTGTCCTTCTCTCTCCGCCGCCAATCCCCCTCCCGTGAGGACTCCTCCGGGAGCCCCCACGAGTAAGGAAACAGAAACACATCGTCGTCTTCCTCCGACTCCTCTGTGTACCCCTGCTCCCATGGTTGTAGAGGCTCCTCCTGGAACCCCCACGAGTGCAGTGGTCGGGGCTCTTCTCCCTCGATCCCCAACCACTCCCATAGCCCCCCCCCCCAAAATTAAACAGTTTGGGGGTTCTTCTGGGCTCCAGGCTGGTCCTTAGCCTTTCTGGCCCGTCGACGTTTCCCTTGTCGATGGCGCCGCTGCTCCGGACTCCAGTCCTCCTCCATTACCTCACGGTAACGGACTAATTCCGTTATCCATGTCGTCGTTCAGCCACGACTCTGTGAAACATAAGATATTACAGTGATATTACAGTTAATGTCCCGTTGGTAGGATATCCTTAGTCTTAGGTCCTCCAATTTGTTTTCAAATGATTGAACATTGGCTAATAGGATTGATGGGAGCGGCAGTTTACTCGCTCGCCGTCGGATCCTTACAAGGCACCCCGACCTACGTCCACGATATCTCCGTCTCTTTCTCATGCGAATGACAGGGATTTGGGCTTTGTCGGGTGTCTGTAGAATATCCTTCGCGTCCGACTCGTTGAAGAAAAAATCGTCATCCAATACGAGGCGAGTAATCGCTGTCCTGACATCCAGAAGCTCTTTTTGGTCATAAGAGATGGTGGCAGAAACATTATGTACAGAATAAATGACAAATAAAGCGAAAAAACACAACATAATAGTACAATTGGTTAGAGGGCTGTATAACGGCAGCCATCTTCTCCGGCGCCATCTCAATCAGTTGGTTAACATTAGCCCTTTTGTTTGCTAAATAGGCTAGCTAGCCATCTAGGATAGCTAGAAAAGTGAAATGGCCCGTATGGTCAGCATCTAAAACAGCTAAGTTAGCTAGCTAGCAAAGTTAACTCAACTCCATGATTTACGATAGACTTGAGTTTAGCTTGGCTAGCTAGCTAATGCTAGTGAGAGAGAGCTTTATAGCTACTGGACCCACAATCGAGACGAATGTAATGTAATCTATCTAGCTAACTAGATAGTTTAACTAGCTGCTGTTAGCATATGGCTAGCTTGATACAGTTAGCTCTTTAGCTAGTAATACCAACGAATTACAACGCTGAACCAACCAACCAAAACAAACTACTAAGCAATTTTAGCAGCAGGTGATCACATCAGACCTCACAGCTTCCATTCTGTTAGCTCCTGTTTGGTGGCTGTGGCTTGAAGCAATGAGTGACGCATTTAAAGGGCAGTGGCCGTGCTGATAGCGTTGCCCAACCCCTCGCCGGTCGTTCAACTGGTCGTTCTGTACGGCACCGTTTCCGTTCAACTGAACGTAAAAACGTACTGAACGCAGCCCTGGTGTGGTGCTGAAGCTGTTCCTTCATGCCATGTCAGATTGAAGGTCAGGTGACTGATGACTTTGTGCAGTGACTCTCTAGTCGTGTTGGGTTCCAGTCTATAAGTAGTGCTCCTGTTTTCGAAATAGATTGTTCCCTTGCACTGTTGTTAGTTACTGTGGCTCTCCGTGAAGCCAGTGCTCGCAGCTTAACTCTCCCAAGTGCCCGTGCATTATTACCGGGCGAAACCGTTCGGCACGCCCCCTTTCACTGAGCCTACCCAGAGAAACTAAAGATGATCTCATCTGTAGAGTCATTAAAAGCTGTTCCATTGAATTCATACCTAACCTATTGTAATGAAATAGGCAGGGAGCAGGTCTCGAACCCTCAACCTTCCATGCCGAAGTCCAGCGCGCCATCGACTGTGGCCCAAAAACATGCTCCGGTGGCAGAGTCGACATCCGCGGTTATAAACCAATGGTCTTTATACTAATGTTAAGCTGTCCCATTCCAGGCCAAGAACATCACACAGGGAGAACAACCGCCTATCCATCTATAAACGTTACAACTATTCAACTCCGTTCACCTATCTAAAACATTGGATCATGATGGGATTGTCCATTGAAAATCGCAGAAACAAGCCACTAGGAAAAATCGACTCATATTCCCATATTTTCTGCCATGTTTAGTTCCATGAGTTGATGCACTATGTGCGGGTCTTTCACCAGACATATGTTACCATCTGGTGGACATTCTGTATATTTCCGTAGAAGTGTTATCTGGATGTCTGTAGTGTAGAGTTGTATGTCCACAGGATGGCGATAAAGTTCCACGACAGGTTCCAGCAGGAATGTATTGTTGTAGTTAACCCTGTCTGCAGATAGGGAGCTTCCAGTTCTTCATCCACCCAAACAACCTGATACTGGAGACACAACCAGGCGATCCCCGCCGTACTGTCTGCCTGCCCGCCCTGCCCGGAGCCTCCACGGTCAATGCCAAACCCAATCGCCCCTGGGAGCAGCAGAAGAGACGTCTATCCACCCCGTCGGGAATAACCTATTTACTAACCCTGAATAGACCAATTAAGCCTTTATGGATACGTTGTTACGACAAAGACCTAAGAAATGGGCATAGCCAACATGGAATTTGGATTTGACGGGACCTTCGTAAAAAAATACCTAACGTTAGCTAGCTAGCTTGGAAGGTTAGCTATCAAGGCTGCCTAACATTAGCTAACGACCTAGCTAGCTAACGTTAGCTAGTTACCTGAAAGGGGAAAATACGACAGTTGGACTTCTGTGGGCAAAAGGCCTGGGTTTGTTGTTCCCCAACACGTTTGTATTTTAACATAGTTAGCTACCTATCGTAACATTAATGTTAGTTAGGTAACTTAGCAAGCTAAATTGGCAGCTAACGTTATGTCAACTAGCTGGCTAGTTGTCGAGAACTGACAGACTAATATTTGTTAGCAAGTTAGCTAGCTAACTATTAGCAGGACAATCTGACGCCGTTTTATCACTAAGATTCATTTTTTCAATGTGTTGTTCCATACTGGACACTTCAGTTCAAGTGATTGAGCTGACGTGAAAGAGAACGAGGTGTATAAAGACATATATATACGTTTGGAGGAGCGGAGTTGAAGTTTAAAGAAAATGTACAATCGAGTGAACTCAATGGCGGTGCTGAAGCAAATCACGATGCTGGCGTTTGGGCTGTGGGTGATGGTCCTCCCTCCGGTCGCTGGTGAGTAAACCCAACTACCAGATAAGGTTGCCAACCTCTTGGACCGGGTCCGTCTGTTCTGGATAGTTTATCTAGCTGGTAAAACACAGGCCTGTCCTATCAGGCGAAGCTTCAGTAAACCCAACTACCAGATAAGGTTGCCAACCTCTTGGACCGGGTCCGTCTGTTCTGGATAGTTTATCTAGCTGGTAAAACACAGGCCTGTCCTATCAGGCGAAGCTTCAGTAAACCCAACTACCAGATAAGGTTGCCAACCTCTTGGACCGGGTCCGTCTGTTCTGGATAGTTCATCTAGCTGGTAAAACACAGGCCTGTCCTATCAGGCGAAGCTTCAGTAAACCCAACTACCAGATAAGGTTGCCAACCTCTTGGACCGGGTCCGTCTGTTCTGGATAGTTTATCTAGCTGGGAAAACACAGGCCTGTCCTATCAGGCGAAGCTTCAGTAAACCCAACTACCAGATAAGGTTGCCAACCTCTTGGACCGGGTCCGTCTGTTCTGGATAGTTTATCTAGCTGGGAAAACACAGGCCTGTCCTATCAGGCGAAGCTTCAGTAAACCCAACTACCAGATAAGGTTGCCAACCTCTTGGACCTGCTCTGTCTGTTCTGGATAGTTTATCTAGCTGGGAAAACACAGGCCTGTCCTATCAGGCGAAGCTTCAGTAAACCCAACTACCAGATAAGGTTGCCAACCTCTTGGACCTGCTCTGTCTGTTCTGGATAGTTTATCTAGCTGGTAAAACACAGGCCTGTCCTATCAGGCGAAGCTTGTCTATAGCTCGGATACAGACACTACATGGGGGGGGGTCCATATCAGGTATACTGGTCTAGCTAGCTACAGGTTGTTACACCAGATAATGGGATTTAACCAAATATTGTTTGGGTATCCATTACTGGGAGTTACAGGATAGGTTGTGTTTGGTGTAGCACAGAGAATTTTGACCAACCTTAACATGGCGATACTATCTTCATCCTCGATTCGGCCAAATTTCCAGTTGCAGGTGGTGCGTTTATTTTAGGAAATGCCCCATTATTAAAATACATGTTTTACTCATGACATAATCCAACAATGTGTACGCCACAATCTTGTCTATTTCAAATCTTCTCTCATTGCTTGAGACAGGTGGGTCCCACCCCAAAGTGCCACACTGTCACGATGACACTCACCTCATTACACAGATTCTGTTGAAAAACGTTTTGCAACAGAAACCATTTACTCCAACCGCTGTTGAGTTCCGTTTTGTTCTTAAACAGAAGTTGTAGTTCAGTCTCTCAAAAAATAAATAAGCCCTGTAAGAAGTTGGAAGGAACCCTGCTGACTTCACTACACTTTAGAGCACAGAACAATTGATCATTTATAGTTGTGCAGCTTGTGCCAAACACTGGTCCTCTGTAGCTCAATTGGTAGAGCATGGCGCATGTAACCCCAGGGTAGTGGGTTCAATCCCCGGGACCACCCATACGTTAAAAAAATGTATGCACACATGACTGTAAGTCGCTTTGGATAAAAGCGTCTGCTAATGGCCATATTATTATTATTATTATTATTATTACTATTCAGATTGTAATGGCAACGCGTGGAACCCGTACAGTTAAAATGAACTACACCTTCCGTTGAAGAACCCAACAGCTTTTACATCATGTTGAAGAGCGTTTAGAGTAAACGTTTTGCAACAGATGAAACGTTTTGCAACAGAATCGGCGTAATGAATACACCCCTGTCTCCACCAATGAGAGAACATTTGAAATAGACAAGATGGTTGCTTACACATTGTTGGATTACTTTATGGAGAAAAAACGATATGTTTTTAACGGAGCATTTTCTAAATTCAAACACACCAACTGGACACAGACATTTTATAAGATACATGTTTGAACCAATCGAGAACGAAGATAGTATCACCAAGTTAAGGTTGATGGAAAATTCTCAGTGCTACACCAAACACAACCTATCCTGTAACTCCCAGTAATGGATACCAAAAATCTTAGGTTAAATCACATTATCTGGTGTAATGACCTGTAGCTATGGTCTAGCTAGCTATCTACTAGCCTCAGTTTGGGCTGGGTTAGGTGGGTTAGCTAGGTGGGAATGGTTCTCTCACAGGAATGTATTTGACTGGAGCAAATTGTACAAAGCTATATAAAACTCTCCTGGAATGTCTTCTAAACTTCTCAAGACTACACCCTGTGTTCTCCTTATGGGTTGGTTGTAGTTTATATAGCTCTCTCTGTGTTCTCCTAATGGGTTAGTTGTAGACACCCTGTGTTCTCCTAATGGGTTGGTTGTAGACACCCTGTGTTCTCCTAATGGGTTGGTTGGAGACACCCTGTGTTCTCCTAATGGG
>NW_028163182.1:0-32350 GCF_964263955.1 Coregonus lavaretus | reverse complement strand
GCAACAGGTCACAAATCTTGCAGCTGTGATGGCACACTGTGGTATTTCACCCAATAGATACAGTACATTCGAAAAGTATTCAGACCCCTTTACTTTTCCCCAAAAAAACATTACGTTACAGCCTTATTCTAAAATTGATTAAATACATTTTCCCTCATCAATCTACACACAATACAACCTAACGAAAAATCGAAAACAGGTTTTTTGAAATTGTTGCAAAAAACAATCGGGGGAGAAGGGCCTTGGAAATGACTCAAGTAAAAGTGAAAGTCACCCGGTAAAATAATAATTGAGTAAAAGTCTAAATGTATTTTGTTTGAAATATACTTAAGTATCAAAAGTAAATGTAATTGCTAAAATATACTTAAATATCAAAAGTATACATAATTTTAAATTCCTTATATTAAGCAAACCAGACGGCACCATTTTCTTGTTTTTTAAATGTACGGATAGCCAGGGGCACACTCCAACACTCAGACATCATTTACAAAACCACCAGATCAGAGGCAGTAGGGATGACCAGGGATGTTCTCTTGATAAGTGTGTTAATTGGACCATGTTCCTGTCCTGCTCAGCATTCTAAAAGGAACATTCTTTTCTTCAGGAATGTTGTGAAGTAAAAGTAAAAGTTGTCAAAAAATATAAATAGTAAAGTAAAGTACAGGTAGCCCAAAAAAACTACTTAAGTAGTACTTTAAAGTATTTTTTACTTAGGTACTTTACACCACTGTGGCTTTGCTATGGAAGGTTTGGGAATCGCTTCCTTTTAGGTGGTTGTAGAATTTAACGGCTCTTTTCTGGATTGTGATAATTAGCGGGAATCGGCCTAATTCTGCTCTGCATGCATTATTTGGTGTTTTCTCTCTCTCTCTCTCGCTTTCTTTCTCTGCCTGTCTGTCTGTCTGTCTGCCTGTCTGTCTCTCTCCCTCTCTGTCTGTCGCTCTCCCTCTCTGTCTGTCGCTCTCTCTCTCTCCCACTCTCTCCTCCTCTCTCTCTCTCTCACTCTGTTTCCCTCTCTCTCTCCCCCTCTCTCTCTCACTCTGTTTTTTCTCTCATTCCCCCTCTATCTCTCTCTCTCTCTCCCACTCTCTCCTCCTCTCTCTCTCTCTCACTCTGTTTCCCCCTCTCTCTACCTCTCTCTCTCTCCCTGCTCTCTCTCTCTCTCTCAAATTCAAATTGCCATGAAATACAATTAGTAGATATTGCCAAAGCAGTGTAGTGTTCCAGCAGCATTTCAGTAAATCCAGTACATTGAGGATAATGAAATCCAGTTAATTTCAGTAGTAATAATAATAATACATCCAGGTCCAGCAGTAATGCTGTAATAACTCTCTCTGTGTCTCTCCAGAACACACCATCTAACTGCTGTCTGTATTATCACAGTCCAACGCATTCAAAACACATCTAGAACTGAACTAGTCACAACCCTTTCATTATCGTATGACTCGCCTCTGACCTCTGTCCTTTGACCTCTCGTCTCCAGAGTTCAGCTCAGGGTCGGGGCCTATCTGTAAGGATCCTCTTGGTTGGATGTTCTCCCGCATCGACACAAACTTTGACCTCCAGCTGGACCGATCAGAGCTCAGCAGGCTGGGGCTGGACAGGAAGGAAGGCTGCTCCGACGCGCTCTTCACTTCCTGTGACACACACGGCGACACACTCCTCCTCTCCAGTGCAGAGTGGTGCACCTGCTTCCAGAGATACACAGGTGAGGAGGTACGCACACACACACACACACACACACACACACACACACACAGGACTAAACGTGTCCTTCTGCCTGGAGTCCTATCCCAGTTAATCGTCTTCAGGTGTGCCAGGTCTCATTAGATCTGAATGATGCAGCTGGAGTGACTGGGCTGGCAAGGGGGGTTGTGGCTGTTGGAGATCTTCAGTGTGGTACCTGGCTGCAGTGATGGTGTATTAAACTAAGATGAACGACTCAAGCCGTTTACCATTGTGTATTTATTTTTTCTAAGGCCCTCGGTCTGTTTTTCCCAAAGTGGTCGGTCTGTGTAAGTGGGCGTTCCCTCTTTCAGGTGTTCCTGCTTCCCATGAGCTGTGTTTGTTGTTGTCCAATCAGGCACCCCCTCCGCAGGGCGGGGCAACAAGCGGGCTAGAGCGAGCCCGCTCCGATCAGAACTAGTCATTCGGTCGGCTGTCTCGGCTTCCTCTTCTGTCTCTTCTGGCTGGCTGCAGGCTTGTGGCTTTTGTAGTCTTTCAGTGTGGTGGCCGGGCTTGGGGGTTGTAGTTTTTCAGTGTTGTGGCTGGCTGGCTGGTTGGGCTTGGGGGGGTTATAGTCTTTCAATGTTGTGGCTGGCTGGGCATGTCGGGGTTGTAGTCCTTCAGTGTGGTACCTGGCTTGCTGGCTGGGGGGTTGTAGTCCTTCAGTGTGCTGGCTGGCTGGGCATGTCGGGGTTGTAGTCCTTCAGTGTGGTACCTGGCTGGCTGGCTGGGGGTTGTAGTCCTTCAGTGTGCTGGCTGGCTGGGCATGTCGGGGTTGTAGTCCTTCAGTGTGGTACCTGGCTGGCTGGCTGCTAACATTCCACGGCTTGTAGCCTGTGTCATTGCCAAACATGACAGACTGGATTTCTCCAGGCCACAAATCCACAGCAACAATGTGATTTATTCATCTTGAACTTCACAGTAAACTATGAACTTTAAACAGTTTTAGCATGATTTATAAATGAAACATGCTTATTTCTGACCAACACAACTTTATTCGTGGGTACGTACAGACATTATCTAAACTTGACTCATATTTTAAGAAATGATCGTACGGAGAAATGTAAAAAAGTATAAAAACTAAGAACATTTGATTAACAGTGTTTCTGGTCATTAATCATTTGTGTGATCATAGTCCAGGGATGTATTCACTAGGAACCAAACAGACGCAAATGGGACCGAAACGGGGAGACACTTAGCTGATCTTGTCCAATAAGAAACACTTGTTTTTGTTTTCTGTTGCAGACCGTTGTGCTACGGTGTACACTAATGAATACTCCCCTAATTGTGTTGCATCTCTCCTCTCCAGACTCCCCCTGTTGGTCTGAACTGACCAGTATTAACAAGAAACAGACTGGGGAGAAGCTACTGGGTGAGACACACTAACCTCTCTCTATGACCCCTTACCTCTATAACCCCTGACCTCTTAACCCCTGACCTCTATAACCGCTGACCTCTATAACCGCTGACCTCTATAACCGCTGACCTCTTAACCCCTGACCTCTATAACCGCTGACCTCTATAACCGCTGACACACTAACCTCTCTCTATGACCCCTGACCTCTATAACCCCTTACCTCTATAACCGCTGACCTCTATAACCGCTGACCTCTATAACCGCTGACACACTAACCTCTCTCTATGACCCTTTACCTCTATAACCGCTGACCTCTTAACCCCTGACCTCTATAACCCCTGACCTCTATAACCGCTGACCTCTATAACCGCTGACCTCTATAACCGCTGACACACTAACCTCTCTCTATGACCCCTGACCTCTATAACCCCTTACCTCTATAACCGCTGACCTCTATAACCGCTGACCTCTATAACCGCTGACACACTAACCTCTCTCTATGACCCCTGACCTCTATAACCGCTGACCTCTATAACCGCTGACCTCTATGACCCCTGACCTCTATAACCGCTGACCTCTATAACCGCTGACCTCTGTAACCGCTGACCTCTATAACCCCTGACCTCTATAACCCCTGACCTCTATAACCCCTTACCTCTATAACCGCTGACCTCTATAACCGCTGACCTCTATAACCGCTGACCTCTATAACCGCTGACCTCTATAACCCCTGACCTCTATAACCCCTGACCTCTATAACCGCTGACCTCTATAACCGCTGACCTCTATAACCGCTGACACACTAACCTCTCTCTATGACCCCTTACCTCTATAACCCCTGACCTCTATAACCGCTGACACACTAACCTCTCTCTATGACCCCTGACCTCTATAACCGCTGACCTCTTAACCCCTGACCTCTATAACCGCTGACCTCTATAACCGCTGACACACTAACCTCTCTCTATGACCCCTTACCTCTATAACCCCTGACCTCTATAACCGCTGACACACTAACCTCTCTCTATGACCCCTGACCTCTATAACCGCTGACCTCTATAACCGCTGACCTCTATAACCGCTGACCTCTATAACCCCTTACCTCTATAACCGCTGACCTCTTAACCCCTGACCTCTATAACCGCTGACCTCTATAACCGCTGACACACTAACCTCTCTCTATGACCCCTTACCTCTATAACCCCTGACCTCTATAACCGCTGACACACTAACCTCTCTCTATGACCCCTGACCTCTATAACCGCTGACACACTAACCTCTCTCTATGACCCCTGACCTCTATAACCGCTGACCTCTATAACCGCTGACCTCTATGACCCCTTACCTCTATAACCGCTGACCTCTATAACCGCTGACCTCTATAACCGCTGACCTCTTAACCCCTGACCTCTATAACCGCTGACCTCTATAACCCCTGACCTCTATAACCGCTGACCTCTATGACCCCTTACCTCTATAACCGCTGACCTCTATAACCGCTGACCTCTATAACCGCTGACCTCTTAACCCCTGACCTCTATAACCGCTGATCTCTATAACCGCTGACACACTAACCTCTCTCTATGACCCCTGACCTCTATAACCCCTGACCTCTTAACCCCTGACCTCTATAACCGCTGACCTCTATACCCCCTGACCTCTATAACCCCTGACCTCTATAACCGCTGACCTCTATAACCCCTGACCTCTATAACCGCTGACCTCTATAACCTCTCTCTATAACCGCTGACCTCTATAACCGCTGACCTCTTAACCCCTGACCTCTATAACCGCTGACCTCTATAACCTCTCTCTATAACCGCTGACCTCTATAACCGCTGATCTCTTAACCCCTGACCTCTATAACCCCTGACCTCTATAACCGCTGACCTCTATAACCGCTGACCTCTATAACCGCTGACCTCTTAACCCCTTACCTCTATAACCGCTGACACACTAACCTCTCTCTATGACCCCTTACCTCTATAACCGCTGACCTCTTAACCCCTGACCTCTATAACCGCTGACCTCTATAACCGCTGACACACTAACCTCTCTCTATGACCCCTTACCTCTATAACCGCTGACACACTAACCTCTCTCTATGACCCCTTACCTCTATAACCGCTGACCTCTATAACCGCTGACCTCTATAACCGCTGACACACTAACCTCTCTCTATGACCCCTTACCTCTATAACCGCTGACCTCTTATAACCGCTGACCTCTTAACCCCTGACCTCTATAACCCCTGACCTCTATAACCGCTGACCTCTATAACCGCTGACCTCTATAACCGCTGACCTATTAACCCCTGACCTCTATAACCCCTGACCTCTATAACCCCTGACCTCTATAACCGCTGATCTCTATAACCGCTGACACACTAACCTCTCTCTATGACCCCTTACCTCTATAACCGCTGACCTCTTAACCCCTGACCTCTATAACCCCTGACCTCTATAACCGCTGACCTCTATAACCGCTGACACACTAACCTCTCTCTATGACCCCTTACCTCTATAACCGCTGACCTCTTAACCCCTGACCTCTTAACCCCTGACCTCTATAACCGCTGACACACTAACCTCTCTCTATGACCCCTTACCTCTATAACCGCTGACCTCTATAACCGCTGACCTCTATAACCGCTGACACACTAACCTCTCTCTATGACCCCTTACCTCTATAACCGCTGACCTCTTAACCCCTGACCTCTATAACCGCTGACCTCTTAACCCCTGACCTCTATAACCCCTGACCTCTATAACCGCTGACCTCTATAACCGCTGACCTCTTAACCCCTGACCTTCTGTAACCGCTGACCTCTTAACCCCTGACCTCTATAACCGCTGACCTCTATAACCGCTGACACACTAACCTCTCTCTATGACCCCTGACCTCTATAACCGCTGACCTCTTAACCCCTGACCTCTATAACCCCTGACCTCTATAACCTCTCTCTATGACCCCTGACCTCTATAACCGCTGACCTCTTAACCCCTGACCTCTATAACCCCTGACCTCTATAACCGCTGACCTCTATAACCGCTGACCTCTATAACCGCTGACACACTAACCTCTCTCTATGACCCCTGACCTCTATAACCGCTGACCTCTTAACCCCTGACCTCTATAACCCCTGACCTCTTAACCCCTGACCTCTATAACCGCTGACCTCTATAACCGCTGACACACTAACCTCTCTCTATGACCCCTTACCTCTATAACCGCTGATCTCTATAACCGCTGACACACTAACCTCTCTCTATGACCCCTGACCTCTATAACCGCTGACCTCTTAACCCCTGACCTCTATAACCCCTGACCTCTATAACCGCTAGGTCAGTACCTGCCGGTGTGTGATGCAGAGGGCTACTACCGGTCCCATCAGTGCCACGGCAGCAGCGGACAGTGTTGGTGTGTCGATCGCTATGGCAACGAGGTCGCAGGGTCACGGACCCACGGAGCGGCGGACTGCGGTAGGTCCACGCTAAGCATTCTGGGGGAAAATCATTTTCGACTGACTCGTTGGTTTGATGCCGGTAAAAAGTTTACCGTAACTTCATTGATTGATTGATTGATTGATTGATTGACCAATCGACCAAGCCCTCACCTGATTTCTGGTATTTTGGTATTTTATTAGGATCCTCATTAGCTGTTGCAGAAGCAGCAGCTACTCTTCCTGGGGTCCACACAGAACATGAAACATTACATAATACAGAACAACAGACAAGAACAGCTCAAGGACAGAACTACATACATTTAAAAAAGGCACACGTGGTTAACTGTAGTTCCTTCCTGATTCCTGGTTCCTGTGTCCTGTAGGGGTGGTGTTTAACAGGAGTTCCTTCCTGTGTTCTGTAGGGGTGGTGTTTAACAGTAGTTCCTTCCTGTGTTCTGTAGGGGTGGTGTTTAACAGTAGTTCCTTCCTGTGTTCTGTAGGGGTGGTGTTTAACAGTAGTTCCTTCCTGTGTTCTGTAGGGGTGGTGTTTAACAGTAGTTCCTTCCTGTGTTCTGTAGGTGTGGTGTTTAACAGTAGTTCCTTCCTGTGTTCTGTAGGGGTGGTGTTTAACAGTAGTTCCTTCCTGTGTTCTGTAGGGGTGGTGTTTAACAGTAGTTCCTTCCTGTGTTCTGTAAGGGTGGTGTTTAACAGTAGTTCCTTCCTGGTTCCTGTATTCTGTAGGGGTGGTATTTAACAGTAGTTCCTTCCTGTGTTCTGTAGGGGTGGTGTTTAACAGTAGTTCCTTCCTGGTTCCTGTATTCTGTAGGGGTGGTATTTAACAGTAGTTCCTTCCTGTGTTCTGTAGGGGTGGTGTTTAACAGTAGTTCCTTCCTGTGTTCTGTAGGGGTGGTGTTTAACAGTAGTTCCTTCCTGTGTTCTGTAGGGGTGGTGTTTAACAGTAGTTCCTTCCTGTGTTCTGTAGGGGTGGTGTTTAACAGTAGTTCCTTCCTGTGTTCTGTAGGGGTGGTGTTTAACAGTAGTTCCTTCCTGTATTCTGTAGGGGTGGTATTTAACAGTAGTTCCTTCCTGTGTTCTGTAGGGGTGGTGTTTAACAGTAGTTCCTTCCTGTGTTCTGTAGGGGTGGTGTTTAACAGGAGTTCCTTCCTGTGTTCTGTAGGGGTGGTGTTTAACAGTAGTTCCTTCCTGTGTTCTGTAGGGGTGGTGTTTAACAGTAGTTCCTTCCTGTGTTCTGTAGGGGTGGTGTTTAACAGTAGTTCCTTCCTGTGTTCTGTAGGGGTGGTGTTTAACAGTAGTTCCTTCCTGTGTTCTGTAGGGGTGGTGTTTAACAGTAGTTCCTTCCTGTGTTCTGTAGGGGTGGTGTTTAACAGGAGTTCCTTCCTGTGTTCTGTAGGGGTGGTGTTTAACAGTAGTTCCTTCCTGGTTCCTGTGTTCTATAGGGGTGGTGTTTAACAGTAGTTCCTTCCTGTGTTCTGTAGGGGTGGTGTTTAACAGTAGTTCCTTCCTGTGTTCTGTAGGGGTGGTGTTTAACAGTAGTTCCTTCCTGTGTTCTGTAGGGGTGGTGTTTAACAGTAGTTCCTTCCTGTGTTCTGTAGGGGTGGTGTTTAACAGTAGTTCCTTCCTGGTTCCTGTGTTCTGTAGGGGTGGTGTTTAGCAGTAGTTCCTTCCTGTTTTCTGTAGGGGTGGTGTTTAACAGTAGTTCCTTCCTGTGTTCTGTAGGGGTGGTGTTTAACAGTAGTTCCTTCCTGTGTTCTGTAGGGGTGGTGTTTAACAGTAGTTCCTTCCTGTGTTCTGTAGGGGTGGTGTTTAGCAGTAGTTCCTTCCTGTGTTCTGTAGGGGTGGTGTTTAACAGTAGTTCCTTCCTGTGTTCTGTAGGGGTGGTGTTTAACAGTAGTTCCTTCCTGTGTTCTGTAGGGGTGGTGTTTAACAGTAGTTCCTTCCTGTGTTCTGTAGGGGTGGTGTTTAACAGTAGTTCCTTCCTGTATTCTGTAGGGGTGGTGTTTAACAGTAGTTCCTTCCTGTGTTCTGTAGGGGTGGTGTTTAACAGTAGTTCCTTCCTGTGTTCTGTAGGGGTGGTGTTTAACAGTAGTTCCTTCCTGTGTTCTGTAGGGGTGGTGTTTAACAGTAGTTCCTTCCTGTGTTCTGTAGGGGTGGTGTTTAACAGTAGTTCCTTCCTGTGTTCTGTAGGGGTGGTGTTTAACAGTAGTTCCTTCCTGTGTTCTGTAGGGGTGGTGTTTAACAGGAGTTCCTTCCTGTGTTCTGTAGGGGTGGTGTTTAACAGTAGTTCCTTCCTGGTTCCTGTGTTCTATAGGGGTGGTGTTTAACAGTAGTTCCTTCCTGTGTTCTGTAGGGGTGGTGTTTAACAGTAGTTCCTTCCTGTGTTCTGTAGGGGTGGTGTTTAACAGTAGTTCCTTCCTGTGTTCTGTAGGGGTGGTGTTTAACAGTAGTTCCTTCCTGTGTTCTGTAGGGGTGGTGTTTAACAGTAGTTCCTTCCTGGTTCCTGTGTTCTGTAGGGGTGGTGTTTAGCAGTAGTTCCTTCCTGTTTTCTGTAGGGGTGGTGTTTAACAGTAGTTCCTTCCTGTGTTCTGTAGGGGTGGTGTTTAACAGTAGTTCCTTCCTGTGTTCTGTAGGGGTGGTGTTTAACAGTAGTTCCTTCCTGTGTTCTGTAGGGGTGGTGTTTAGCAGTAGTTCCTTCCTGTGTTCTGTAGGGGTGGTGTTTAACAGTAGTTCCTTCCTGTGTTCTGTAGGGGTGGTGTTTAACAGTAGTTCCTTCCTGTGTTCTGTAGGGGTGGTGTTTAACAGTAGTTCCTTCCTGTGTTCTGTAGGGGTGGTGTTTAACAGTAGTTCCTTCCTGTATTCTGTAGGGGTGGTGTTTAACAGTAGTTCCTTCCTGTGTTCTGTAGGGGTGGTGTTTAACAGTAGTTCCTTCCTGTGTTCTGTAGGGGTGGTGTTTAACAGTAGTTCCTTCCTGTGTTCTGTAGGGGTGGTGTTTAACAGTAGTTCCTTCCTGGTTCCTGTGTTCTGTAGGGGTGGTGTTTAACAGTAGTTCCTTCCTGTGTTCTGTAGGGGTGGTGTTTAACAGTAGTTCCTTCCTGTGTTCTGTAGGGGCGGTGTTTAACAGTAGTTCCTTCCTGTGTTCTGTAGGGGTGGTGTTTAACAGTAGTTCCTTCCTGTGTTCTGTAGGGGTGGTGTTTAACAGTAGTTCCTTCCTGGTTCCTGTATTCTGTAGGGGTGGTATTTAACAGTAGTTCCTTCCTGTGTTCTGTAGGGGTGGTGTTTAACAGTAGTTCCTTCCTGTGTTCTGTAGGGGTGGTGTTTAACAGTAGTTCCTTCCTGTGTTCTGTAGGGGTGGTGTTTAGCAGTAGTTCCTTCCTGTGTTCTGTAGGGGTGGTGTGTAACAGGAGTTCCTTCCTGTGTTCTGTAGGGGTGGTGTTTAACAGTAGTTCCTTCCTGTGTTTTGTAGGGGTGGTGTTTAACAGTAGTTCCTTCCTGTGTTCTGTAGGGGTGGTGTTTAACAGTAGTTCCTTCCTGTGTTCTGTAGGGGTGGTGTTTAGCAGTAGTTCCTTCCTGTGTTCTGTAGGGGTGGTGTTTAACAGGAGTTCCTTCCTGTGTTCTGTAGGGGTGGTGTTTAACAGTAGTTCCTTCCTGTGTTCTGTAGGGGTGGTGTTGAACAGTAGTTCCTTCCTGTGTTCTGTAGGGGTGGTGTTTAACAGTAGTTCCTTCCTGTGTTCTGTAGGTGTGGTGTTTAACAGTAGTTCCTTCCTGTGTTCTGTAGGGGTGGTGTTTAACAGTAGTTCCTTCCTGTGTTCTGTAGGGGTGGTGTTTAACAGTAGTTCCTTCCTGGTTCCTGTATTCTGTAGGGGTGGTATTTAACAGTAGTTCCTTCCTGTGTTCTGTAGGGGTGGTGTTTAACAGTAGTTCCTTCCTGGTTCCTGTATTCTGTAGGGGTGGTATTTAACAGTAGTTCCTTCCTGTGTTCTGTAGGGGCGGTGTTTAACAGGAGTTCCTTCCTGTGTTCTGTAGGGGTGGTGTTTAACAGTAGTTCCTTCCTGTGTTCTGTAGGGGTGGTGTTTAACAGTAGTTCCTTCCTGTGTTCTGTAGGGGTGGTGTTTAACAGTAGTTCCTTCCTGTGTTCTGTAGGGGTGGTGTTTAACAGTAGTTCCTTCCTGTGTTCTGTAGGGGTGGTGTTTAACAGTAGTTCCTTCCTGTGTTCTGTAGGGGTGGTGTTTAGCAGTAGTTCCTTCCTGTGTTCTGTAGGGGTGGTGTTTAACAGTAGTTCCTTCCTGTGTTCTGTAGGGGTGGTGTTTAACAGTAGTTCCTTCCTGTGTTCTGTAGGGGTGGTGTTTAACAGTAGTTCCTTCCTGTGTTCTGTAGGGGTGGTGTTTAACAGTAGTTCCTTCCTGTGTTCTGTAGGGGTGGTGTTTAACAGTAGTTCCTTCCTGTGTTCTGTAGGGGTGGTGTTTAGCAGTAGTTCCTTCCTGTGTTCTGTAGGGGTGGTGTTTAACAGTAGTTCCTTCCTGTGTTCTGTAGGGGTGGTGTTTAACAGTAGTTCCTTCCTGTGTTCTGTAGGGGTGGTGTTTAACAGTAGTTCCTTCCTGTTTTCTGTAGGGGTGGTGTTTAACAGTAGTTCCTTCCTGTGTTCTGTAGGGGTGGTGTTTAACAGTAGTTCCTTCCTGTATTCTGTAGGGGTGGTGTTTAACAGTAGTTCCTTCCTGTGTTCTGTAGGGGTGGTGTTTAACAGTAGTTCCTTCCTGTGTTCTGTAGGGGTGGTGTTTAACAGTAGTTCCTTCCTGTGTTCTGTAGGGGTGGTGTTTAACAGTAGTTCCTTCCTGGTTCCTGTGTTCTGTAGGGGTGGTGTTTAACAGGAGTTCCTTCCTGTGTTCTGTAGGGGTGGTGTTTAACAGTAGTTCCTTCCTGTGTTCTGTAGGGGTGGTGTTTAACAGTAGTTCCTTCCTGTATTCTGTAGGGGTGGTGTTTAACAGTAGTTCCTTCCTGTGTTCTGTAGGGGTGGTGTTTAACAGTAGTTCCTTCCTGTGTTCTGTAGGGGTGGTGTTTAACAGTAGTTCCTTCCTGTGTTCTGTAGGGGTGGTGTTTAACAGTAGTTCCTTCCTGGTTCCTGTGTTCTGTAGGGGTGGTGTTTAGCAGTAGTTCCTTCCTGTGTTCTGTAGGGGCGGTGTTTAACAGTAGTTCCTTCCTGTGTTCTGTAGGGGTGGTGTGTAACAGGAGTTCCTTCCTGTGTTCTGTAGGGGTGGTGTTTAGCAGTAGTTCCTTCCTGTGTTCTGTAGGGGCGGTGTTTAACAGTAGTTCCTTCCTGTGTTCTGTAGGGGTGGTGTTTAACAGTAGTTCCTTCCTGTGTTCTGTAGGGGTGGTGTTTAACAGTAGTTCCTTCCTGGTTCCTGTGTTCTGTAGGGGTGGTGTTTAACAGGAGTTCCTTCCTGTGTTCTGTAGGGGTGGTGTTTAACAGTAGTTCCTTCCTGTGTTCTGTAGGGGTGGTGTTTAACAGTAGTTCCTTCCTGTGTTCTGTAGGGGTGGTGTTTAACAGTAGTTCCTTCCTGTGTTCTGTAGGGGTGGTGTTTAACAGTAGTTCCTTCCTGGTTCCTGTATTCTGTAGGGGTGGTATTTAACAGTAGTTCCTTCCTGTGTTCTGTAGGGGTGGTGTTTAACAGTAGTTCCTTCCTGTGTTCTGTAGGTGTGGTGTTTAACAGTAGTTCCTTCCTGTGTTCTGTAGGGGTGGTGTTTAACAGTAGTTCCTTCCTGTGTTCTGTAGGGGTGGTGTTTAACAGTAGTTCCTTCCTGTATTCTGTAGGGGTGGTGTTTAACAGTAGTTCCTTCCTGTGTTCTGTAGGGGTGGTGTTTAACAGTAGTTCCTTCCTGTGTTCTGTAGGGGTGGTGTTGAACAGTAGTTCCTTCCTGTGTTCTGTATGGGTGGTGTTTAACAGTAGTTCATTCCTGTGTTCTGTAGGGGTGGTGTTTAACAGTAGTTCCTTCCTGTGTTCTGTAGGGGTGGTGTTTAACAGTAGTTCCTTCCTGTGTTCTGTAGGGGTGGTGTTTAACAGTAGTTCCTTCCTGTGTTCTGTAGGGGTGGTGTTTAACAGTAGTTCCTTCCTGTGTTCTGTAGGGGTGGTGTTTAACAGTAGTTCCTTCCTGTTTTCTGTAGGGGTGGTGTTTAACAGTAGTTCCTTCCTGTGTTCTGTAGGGGTGGTGTTTAACAGTAGTTCCTTCCTGTGTTCTGTAGGGGTGGTGTTTAACAGTAGTTCCTTCCTGTGTTCTGTAGGGGTGGTGTTTAACAGTAGTTCCTTCCTGTGTTCTATAGGGGTGGTGTTTAACAGTAGTTCCTTCCTGTGTTCTGTAGGGGTGGTGTTTAACAGGAGTTCCTTCCTGTGTTCTGTAGGGGTGGTGTTTAACAGGAGTTCCTTCCTGTGTTCTGTAGGGGTGGTGTTTAACAGTAGTTCCTTCCTGTGTTCTGTAGGGGTGGTGTTTAACAGTAGTTCCTTCCTGTGTTCTGTAGGGGTGGTGTTTAACAGTAGTTCCTTCCTGTGTTCTGTAGGGGTGGTGTTTAACAGTAGTTCCTTCCTGTGTTCTGTAGGGGTGGTGTTTAACAGTAGTTCCTTCCTGTGTTCTGTAGGGGTGGTGTTTAACAGTAGTTCCTTCCTGGTTCCTGTGTTCTGTAGGGGTGGTGTTTAACAGTAGTTCCTTCCTGTGTTCTGTAGGGGTGGTGTTTAACAGTAGTTCCTTCCTGTGTTCTGTAGGGGTGGTGTTTAACAGTAGTTCCTTCCTGTGTTCTGTAGGGGTGGTGTTTAACAGTAGTTCCTTCCTGTGTTCTGTAGGGGTGGTGTTTAACAGTAGTTCCTTCCTGTGTTCTGTAGGGGTGGTGTTTAACAGTAGTTCCTTCCTGTGTTCTGTAGGGGTGGTGTTTAACAGTAGTTCCTTCCTGTGTTCTGTAGGGGTGGTGTTTAACAGGAGTTCCTTCCTGTGTTCTGTAGGGGTGGTGTTTAACAGTAGTTCCTTCCTGTGTTCTGTAGGGGTGGTGTTTAACAGTAGTTCCTTCCTGTGTTCTGTAGGGGTGGTGTTTAACAGGAGTTCCTTCCTGTGTTCTGTAGGGGTGGTGTTTAACAGTAGTTCCTTCCTGTGTTCTATAGGGGTGGTGTTTAACAGGAGTTCCTTCCTGTGTTCTGTAGGGGTGGTGTTGGAATCATCTGGAGATCAGGGCAGCGGAGACTCTCTCTTCTCTGACGACGACTATGACAATGATGAAGATGATGCCTTCGTCCTGAGCGACCTGTCCCAGATGGATGATGAAGATGATGAGGATGACTATGACAGAGAGGAAAGATATCTGTCATAACTCCGTCACTCTGCACATCGCTAGGGGGACTACAGCAGCAATAATAGTTGCTAGGCGACCTCTACACCACTAACAGACTAAAGACATTTCTCTCTCTCTGGCTGCGTCTCAAATGGCATCCTGTTCCCTGTGTAGTGCACCAGGTCCCATAGGGTTCTGGTCAAAGGTAGTTCACTACATAGTGGATAGGGTGCCATTTGGAATGCACTCTCTGTGTTTGTTGTCTGTTCCTAACTTAAAGGTGGACTCTGCAATATGACACCATCGTACAAAGTGGGGTGACTTCCTGCTAACGGACGTCATCAACAACAACAGAAACAACAACAACAACAACAACAACAGAATTCTGATCTATTGGTTTCTGCCCTTTGTGGCGTGTCCACATCAGGAAAAACCAAGCATAACAGTCTGGGCAGATTAGAATTCTGTGTTTGGTGTTGTCTGTAAGCAGGAAGTGACCTTGCTGTGTATGATGATGTCATAATGATTAGCCCACCTTTTAATAGCTGGTAAATGTTTGTTTATGATTTCCCTTTCTGTGCCGTCTAACGTTTGAATGGCCTACGTGGCTGTAACTCTGGGGAGTCGTCCAATCAGCGAGAACTTCAGAGATTATAGACTAGTTTATCGACAGTCAATTGCGAGCTGTGTATTCGTATTTCCAGAAGCACAGTGCTTCCTCTCCTCTCTTCTCTCCTCTCTTCTCTCCTCTCCTCTCCTCCTTCCTATCTCCTTCCTCTCTCCTTTCTCCTCTCCTCTCCCCTCTTCCTCTCTCCTCTCTTCCTCTCTTCCTCTCTCCTTCCTCTCCTCTCCTCTCCTCTCCTCTCCTCTCCTCTCCTCTCCTCTCCTCTCCTCTCCTCTCCTCTCCTCTCCTCTCCTCTCCTCTCCTCTCCTCTCCTCTCCTCTCCTCTCCTCTCCTCTCCTCTCCTCCTCTCTCCTTCCTCTCCTCTCTTCTCTCCTCTCCTCCCTCCTATCTCCTTCCTCTCCTCTCTTCCTCTCCTCTCCTCTCCTCTCCTCTCCTCTCCTCTCCTCTCCTCTCCTCTCCTCTCCTCCTCTCTCCTCTCCTCTCCTCTCTTCCTCTCTTCCTCTCTCCTTCCTCTCCTCTCCTCTCTTCCTCTCTCCTCTCCTCTCCTCTCTTCTCTCCTCTCCTCTCCTTTCCTATCCTCTCTCCTCTCCTCTCCTCTCCTCTCCTCTCCTCTCCTCTCCTCTCCTCTCTTCCTCTCTCCTTCCTCTCCTCTCCTCTCTTCCTCTCTCCTCTCCTCTCCTCTCCTCTCCTCTCCTCTCCTCTCCTCTCCTCTCCTCTCCTCTCCTCTCCTCTCCTCTCCTCTCCTCTCCTCTCCTTTCCTCTCTTCCTCTCTTCCTCTCTTCCTCTCTCCTCTCCTCCTATCTCCTTCCCTCTCTTTCCTCTATCGTTACCTGTGTTCCAGTGATGATAAAGAAGTTGTTACTGTATTCTAATTTCCTCTGATCCTTGTTTTCCAACAGAAACAGAAACTGATGAGACATTAAGTAGAGATTAAATATGCATCCCAAATGGCACCCTAGTCACTATGTAGTGCACTACTTTGACCAGGGGCCCATACGGTCTAACTTCACTATGTAGTGCACTACTTTGACCAGGGGACCATACGGTCTAAATAGCACCCTGTTCCCTATGTAGTGCACTACTTTGACCAGGGGCCCATACGGTCTAACTTCACTATGTAGTGCACTACTTTGACCAGGGGACCATACGGTCTAAATAGCACCCTGTTCCCTATGTAGTGCACTACTTTGACCAAATTACTGTTGAGAAATAAATAACAGTGTGGGACAAAATATGAAGTCCAAACTATTTTCTATATATCGCATTGCTTCTAATAATGCACAACATCTGAATCCCAAATGCCACCCTGTTCCCTATGTAGTGCACTGAGCCCATAGGGACATGGTCCAAATGGCACCCTGTTCCCTATGTAGTGCACTGAGCCCATAGGAACATGGTCCAAATGGCACCCTGTTCCCTATGTAGTGCACTGAGCCCATAGGAACATGGTCCAAATGGCACCCTGTTCCCTATGTAGTGCACTGAGCCCATAGGAACATGGTCCAAATGGCACCCTGTTCCCTATGTAGTGCACTGAGCCCATAGGAACATGGTCCAAATGGCACCCTGTTCCCTATGTAGTGCACTGAGCCCATAGGAACATGGTCCAAATGGCACCCTGTTCCCTATGTAGTGCACTGAGCCCATAGGAACATGGTCCAAATAGCACCCTGTTCCCTATGTAGTGCACTGAGCCCATAGGAACATGGTCCAAATAGCACCCTATTCCCTATGTAGTGCACTGAGCCCATAGGAACATGGTCCAAATGGCACCCTGTTCCCTATGTAGTGCACTGAGCCCATAGGAACATGGTCCAAATGGCACCCTATTCCCTATGTAGTGCACTGAGCCCATAGGAACATGGTCCAAATAGCACCCTATTCCATAGGGATAACCCTATGGGTTGTTCTGGCTCAGACAAGGCTACTAAGGATAACAACTATGGGTTGTTCTGGCTCAGACATGGCTACTAGGGATAACCCTATGGGTTGTTCTGGCTCAGACAAGGCTACTAGGGATAACCCTATGGGTCGTTCTGGCTCAGACAAGGCTACTAGGGATAACCCTATGGGTCGTTCTGTCTCAGACAAGGCTACTAGGGATAACCCTATGGGTCGTTCTGGCTCAGACAAGGCTACTAGGGATAACCCTATGGGTCGTTCTGGCTCAGACAAGGCTACTAGGGATAACCCTATGGGTCGTTCTGGCTCAGACAAGGCTACTAGGGATAACCCTATGGGTCGTTCTGGCCCAGACAAGGCTACTAGGGATAACCCTATGGGTCGTTCTGGCTCAGACAAGGCTACTAGGGATAACCCTATGGGTCGTTCTGGCTCAGACAAGGCTACTAGGGATAACCCTATGGGTCGTTCTGGCTCAGACAAGGCTACATTGGGACACACACCACATATATGGTTTTAGGAAAATTATACAAATGTATTTTTTACAGTGTATATGATTTACTGGAATAAAAAACTATATTGACCAAAGACTTGTCTGTCTGTCTGCCTGTCTGTTTGTCTGTCTGTGTCTGTGTGTCTTTCTGCCTGAATGTCTGATTTATTATTAAACAGGTTAGTACTGTACTATATAGGTTAGTACTGTACTATATAGGTTAGTACTGTACTAGTAACTAGTAACATAGGTACTGTACTATATAGGTTAGTACTGTACTAGTAACTAGTAACATAGGGACTGTACTATATAGGTTAGTACTGTACTATATAGGTTAGTACTGTACTAGTAACTAGTAACATAGGTACTATACTATATAGGTTAGTACTGTACTAGTAACTAGTAACATAGGTACTATACTATATAGGTTAGTACTGTTCTATATAGGTTAGTACTGTACTAGTAACTAGTAACATAGGTACTATACTATATAGGTTAGTACTGTACTGTATAGGTTAGTACTGTACTAGTAACTAGTAACATAGGTACTATACTATATAGGTTAGTACTGTACTGTATAGGTTAGTACTGTACTATATAGGTTAGTACTGTACTAGTAACTAGTAACATAGGTACTATACTATATAGGTTAGTACTGTACTAGTAACTAGTAACATAGGTACTCTACTATATAGGTTAGTACTGTACTATATAGGTTAGTACTGTACTATATAGGTTAGTACTGTACTAGTAACTAGTAACATAGGTACTGTTCTATATAGGTTAGTACTGTACTAGTAACTAGTATCATAGGTACTATGCTATATAGGTTAGTACTGTACTATATAGGTTAGTACTGTACTAGAAACTAGTAACATAGGTACTATACTATATAGGTTAGTACTGTACTGTATAGGTTAGTACTGTACTAGTAACTAGTAACATAGGTACTATACTATATAGGTTAGTACTGTACTAGTAACTAGTAACATAGGTACTATACTATATAGGTTAGTACTGTACTGTATAGGTTAGTACTGTACTAGTAACTAGTAACATAGGTACTATACTATATAGGTTAGTACTGTACTAGTAACTAGTAACATAGGTACTATACTATATAGGTTAGTACTGTACTATATAGGTTAGTACTGTACTAGTAACTAGTAACATAGGTACTATACTATATAGGTTAGTACTGTACTATATAGGTTAGTACTGTACTAGTAACTAGTAACATATGTACTATACTATATAGGTTAGTACTGTACTAGTAACTAGTAACATAGGTACTATACTATATAGGTTAGTACTGTACTGTATAGGTTAGTACTGTACTAGTAACTAGTAACATAGGTACTATACTATATAGGTTAGTACTGTACTGTATAGGTTAGTACTGTACTATATAGGTTAGTACTGTACTAGTAACTAGTAACATAGGTACTATACTATATAGGTTAGTACTGTACTGTATAGGTTAGTACTGTACTAGTAACTAGTAACATAGGTACTCTACTATATAGGTTAGTACTGTACTATATAGGTTAGTACTGTACTATATAGGTTAGTACTGTACTAGTAACTAGTAACATAGGTACTGTACTATATAGGTTAGTACTGTACTAGTAACTAGTAACATAGGTTAGTACTGTACTAGTAACTAGTAACATAGGTACTATACTATATAGGTTAGTACTGTACTGTATAGGTTAGTACTGTACTATATAGGTTAGTACTGTACTAGTAACTAGTAACATAGGTACTATACTATATAGGTTAGTACTGTACTATATAGGTTAGTACTGTACTAGTAACTAGTAACATAGGTACTATACTATATAGGTTAGTACTGTACTAGTAACTAGTAACATAGGTACTCTACTATATAGGTTAGTACTGTACTAGTAACTAGTAACATAGGTACTCTACTATATAGGTTAGTACTGTACTATATAGGTTAGTACTGTACTAGTAACTAGTAACATAGGTACTGTACTATATAGGTTAGTACTGTACTATATAGGTTAGTACTGTACTAGTAACTAGTAACATAGGTACTATACTATATAGGTTAGTACTGTACTAGTAACTAGTAACATAGGTACTGTACTATATAGGGTAGTACTGTACTAGTAACTAGTAACATAGGTACTCTACTATATAGGTTAGTACTGTACTAGTAACTAGTAACATAGGTACTCTACTATATAGGTTAGTACTGTACTATATAGGTTAGTACTGTACTAGTAACTAGTAACATAGGTACTGTACTATATAGGTTAGTACTGTACTAGTAACTAGTAACATAGGTACTCTACTATATAGGTTAGTACTGTACTAGTAACTAGTAACATAGGTACTCTACTATATAGGTTAGTACTGTACTATATAGGTTAGTACTTCACTAGTAACTAGTAACATAGGTACTCTACTATATAGGTTAGTACTGTACTATATAGGTTAGTACTGTACTAGTAACTAGTAACATATGTACTATACTATATAGGTTAGTACTGTACTAGTAACTAGTAACATAGGTACTGTACTATATAGGTTAGTACTTCACTAGTAACTAGTAACATAGGTACTCTACTATATAGGTTAGTACTGTACTATATAGGTTAGTACTGTACTAGTAACTAGTAACATAGGTACTGTATTATATAGGTTAGCACTGTACTAGTAACTAGTAACATAGGTTAGTACTGTACTAGTAATTAGTAACTGTTATGTGAAATTTTTAACAAACTATTTCAGTGTCTCTGTGCGTCTCCCAAAATCAAGAAACGGCCAGAGTCCCGGTCTGCAGTCAGAGATGTTTAAAGAAACGGACAGAGTCCCGGTCTGCGTAGTCAGAGATGTTTAAAGAAACGGCCAGAGTCCCGGTCTGCATAGTCAGAGATGTTTAAAGAAACGGCCAGAGTCCCGGTCTGCATAGTCAGAGATGTTTAAAGTAACGGCCAGAGTCCCGGTCTGCAGTCAGAGATGTTTATTCATTGAGAATTCTGCCATCACAATTTCAGAGTCCATATTTTAGACCATCAGTTCACACACACACTTTCTTATCATAGCCTACCATAGCCTACCATAGCCTATCATAGCCTATCATAGCCTATCATAGCTTATCATAGCCTACTCCCTGCATTCCTCAGTTATCGCCGTTCTCACAATATCCTGCACCATGTTTCATACTCCTTAAAAAGCCTAACAGTTTCTCTCCTCCCTAATTTGGGAGGGGCCTCTTTATCTTGGTTTCTCAGTTGTCTGTAGCCAGTTCTCCTTGTCCTTTGTTGTCTGGTCTAACTCTTACTCACATTGCTAAATAGTAGCTCAATGTCATAGTCTTTACTGGTCCTACACTCACACATTCTAACACATTTCACACAGTTTCAGGGTGTAATAATTAGTCATTAATAATTATTCTATCAATCCACCCTTTGACTAAATATTACACACATACTCACAAAATATATGTTGTTATAGAAATGAATCACACACATTGAAGCATATAAGTTGATTTGCATATAAAAACATTAAAGATTGTCTCATTCAATACAGGTTCATCAGGGATACCCCATGATTAAAAGCGTAACGTTACTCTTTAGCAATGGTACCTAACCTGTTTACCCACTATCTGGAAACAACAGTCTAAGCCTATAGTGAAGAACATTTGCTTCATCACATCCTGCAACATCGGTTAACTAGTACATCATACTTAAAACAAGACTTTAATACACAAAAGATCATTACAATAACTTTTAAACTAGAGATTTATAGTTCTAGGAAAACATCCAGTCTCAAACTATCTGAATCGTCGTCGTCCTCCACCAAGCCTGGTAGGTCATATCCTTCATTCCTTAGGTCGGAGTCCGGGATTGGGCCGTATCTCACCATCTGTTGGGAAACTGCATTCTCCAACGCCCTGCTCACCAACCCTCGGACACAGGGAATAATACAACATCCACAAAGAACAAGTATACCCATAGAAGCTATAACTCTCCCCAGAATAGTTACAACAATAGTTTTCCATTTACCAAACATTTGATCAAACCAACCGTTTAGGGAGCTATCAATACCAGAGTTCTCGGCCAGTTCGTTCGCCAGCGTGGTGAGTCCCTGAAAAGCTTTGGTCATGGACCCGTCTGGTGCTGTATTGTTGGGGATGAAAGTACAGCACATAGATCCAAACAGAACACAAACTCCGCCCCGCTCAGCCAAAAGCATATCTAAAGCTATTCTATTCTGCCATGCCATTAAGCTAGTTGCCGCTGTCTGCTCAGCCAATCCCTTTATTGCATCACGAGTGTGGTTTATAAATCTTTGCTGGTTATAGTAAATATAATTTATCCAATCTACATTTTTATTAATTGTTGACCACCAGAAAATACTTGATTCAAACCCAGCTGCGATCTGATTCTTAGCTTTGAATTCTTATGGAACCCCTCGAGGTACTCCTATCCCATCAATATACACTGCTCAAAAAATTAAGGGAACACTAAAATAACACATCCTAGATCTGAATGAATGAAATAATCTTATTAAATATTTTTTTCTTTACATAGTTGAATGTGCTGACAACAAAATCACACAAAAATTATCAATGGAAATCAAATTTATCAACCCATGGAGGTCTGGATTTGGAGTCACCCTCAAAATTAAAGTGGAAAACCACACTACAGGCTGATCCAACTTTGATGTAATGTCCTTAAAACAAGTCAAAATGAGGCTCAGTAGTGTGTGTGGCCTCCACGTGCCTGTATGACATCCCTACAACGCCTGGGCATGCTCCTGATGAGGTGGCGGATGGTCTCCTGAGGGATCTCCTCCCAGACCTGGACTAAAGCATCCGCCAAGTCCTGGACAGTCTGTGGTGCAACGTGGCGTTGGTGGATGGAGCGAGACATGATGTCCCAGATGTGCTCAATTGGATTCAGGTCTGGGGAACGGGCGGGCCAGTCCATAGCATCAATGCCTTCCTCTTGCAGGAACTGCTGACACACTCCAGCCACATGAGGTCTAGCATTGTCTTGCATTAGGAGGAACCCAGGGCCAACCGCACCAGCATATGGTCTCACAAGGGGTCTGAGGATCTCATCTCGGTACCTAATGGCAGTCAGGCTACCTCTGGCGAGCACATGGAGGGCTGTGCGCCCCCCCCCAAAATAAATGCTACCCCACACCATGACTGACCCACCTCCAAACCGGTCATGCTGGAGGATGTTGCAGGCAGCAGAACATTCTCCACGGCGTCTCCAGACTCTGTCACGTCTGTCACATGTGCTCAGTGTGAACCTGCTTTCATCTGTGAAGAGCACAGGGCGCCAGTGGCGAATTTGCCAATCTTGGTGTTCTTTGGTAAATGCCAAACGTCCTGCACGGTGTTGGGCTGTAAGCACAACCGCCACCTGTGGACGTCGGGCCCTCATACCACCCTCATGGAGTCTGTTTCTGACCATTTGAGCAGACACAAGGTCATTTTGAGGTCATTTTGCAGGGCTCTGGCAGTGCTCCTCCTGCTCCTCCTTGCACAAAGGTGGAGGTAGCAGAACTGCTGCTGGGTTGTTGCCCTCCTACGGCCTCCTCCACGTCTCCTGATGTACTGGCCTGTCTCCTGGTAGCGCCTCCATGCTCTGGACACTACGCTGACAGACACAGCAAACCTTCTTGCCACAGCTCGCATTGATGTGCCATCCTGGATGAGCTGCACTACCTGAGCCACTTGTGTGGGTTGTAGACTCCGTCTCATGCTACCACTAGAGTGAAAGCACCGCCAGCATTCAAAAGTGACCAAAACATCAGCCAGGAAGCATAGGAACTGAGAAGTGGTCTGTGGTCACCACCTGCAAAACCAGCCCTTTATTGGGGGTGTCTTGCTAATTGCCTATAATTTCCACCTGTTGTCTATTCCATTTGCACAACAGCATGTGAAATGTATTGTCAATCAGTGTTGCTTCCTAAGTGGACAGTTTGATTTCACAGAAGTGTGATTGACTTGGAGTTACATTGTGTTGTTTAAGTGTTCCCTTTCTTTTTTTGAGCAGTGTATATCCTTTCATTAAAGGATCCCGGGAGTAGGCCCCGCTTTCTACGTGACATCTCACCAGTCTCTGACACATTTGATTGTTTGCGTATGTAGGTGAGGCCAGAATCTGTTATCACCACACAACCACCAGATGTCAGCACGGGCCTGGTTTTGGTTCCTAAAATCCTCTGGCTGCAACAAAGAGGAGAGATTAGTCATGGTCTCTTTAGTTGTGACATTCTCTGTGTGGGAGCAGGAGCTAAGATGCCCTACCCTGTATCCTATCTTATTAGTCCTAGAAAAACAATAATAAGAATCCCCTGAGACTTCAAACGGAGGTAACCTAGGTCGGGGTGACTTTGTTATCGGGGGATACAGATAGTGCAAGTTACTACAAGACTCCTTCACCACATTCCCAGGTGGCTTGAACAATTTAATCATGCAGGATAAACCTGACAGAGAGTTAAAGCCCGTCAAGGGGAACGGAGTAGTTGTTAACCTTGGTTTGGCCGTCCCACAGGCTCTTTAGACATAGTTCTTGCCGTATACTGAATCCATTCCAACCACAGGTTAGGATCCCTATACCCAGTCTCCACCTGTACTACTTCCTTCAGGTCTATAGTTTGCACTGTCTTCACCACAGCCCCGGTCTCACTACTTCCCTCAGAGAGGTGTACTCTATAGGGTGCCCCAGTTGAAGTGCATATCTCACTTGTCAGGTAAACTGTGTATGGAGATTGACATATCCCCCCCCTCTCGGTATGAGCAACTACATGGTCCCAGGATGTACATGGTGACATACATATATATCTCCCATCCTTTACGATACTACCAGCCAGTAGTCCCCAACTCCCCAACTGGTCCGCAAAGACCTCAAAGGTGATGTCCTTTCCTACAGTCACTAGTAATTCCCCTTTCCCTACGTCAAGCTGTCTCCTATGCCTACGTAGACTGTGCTTGGGTATTATTTTATCAACTTGTGTTAGGTTAACTACTACTTCTGGCGGATCATGAGGGTTTGAGTGTGCTAGGAATATGGCCCCCACAATCAGACAGCTACCTACCGTCAGGAGACCTGTGAATCCCCACCCTTGCCCTGAGAACATGTTAGACGCCAGAGGCCAACCCATTGCTTTACTTTCTATTGAACGCACACAGGGATGATCAGACAGGGTAAGGGAATCTTCATTAAGGAGCCAACCCCCGAGCCCTAGTGGTGATTGGTTCTTTCTCCTAACTCTGTGTTTATTCGTCATGTGTAGCTGGGTTTACCTTTTTACAGTGTGTGACATGCACCCAGGTGGATCTTTCCGCAATTCTTACAGCGAAGGCCGTCACCAATAGGACCTGATATGGACCTTCCCAACAGGGCTGCTTCCAGTTTTTCTTCTTTAAGGATTGGATCCACACCCAGTCACCTGGTTAGATAGAGTGGGTCACCTTCTCCTTTAGTTCACCTGTGGGGCACAAAACCTCTGACATACAGGTGTGGTTAATAAACTACCTTCTCATGTGTTCTGCTAGGGTGCTCTCAATTTCTATTTCTGCCTGCTCCAGTCCTCCTAACTCGGGCATTCTGTATGGTCTACCAAATCCCTTCTCCAATGGCAATAACCCTTCTTTATCTGGAGTTCTCCTGATTGTAGTTAATACTATCGGTAGACATTGTACCCCATTTCTTCCTGCTCTCCTGTGTGTTTTCCTTAACCCCTCTCTAATCATACCGTTCACATTAGTATTCTTCGTCTATTTATCTTTAATCCTACCATCCACCATCATCCCCCCTCTTGACACATGTCTCTGCCCATGTGTCAATATTACCACCTACCTAAATAATCACTTAGGTAATATTGGTAATTCATCATCCAATTGCCATCCCTTATTTATTTTTGAGACTGTCCCTTGCTTCTTTATTGCTCCTATCTTCCTGATCTCATTACTAAATAAATTATCTAGGTAATAGCTGTTTCGCATTAGATTGTGCGTTCCTCTGATTACTGCAGCTCATTGCATTAATTTAGTTTCAAATACCAACTTGTTGTTTATTAAAGCATAATAAAAATGAAATTTAAATGACAACATTTGATAATACCTCAACTTACTTCTATCCCGTAAAAGTCATCCAAGATTAGTACAATTGACTAGCAACAGGTATCCCTCATTCTGGGAAAGCTCTCTCTCTCTTCTGTTATTTTATGGTTCAAATCATATATATTATTACCAAATTATAATCTTCACACTTTTCACAGTATTGTAAATTACTCTCAACTTGGTAAAATAAACTATCTTAAAGTCCTCCTCTCATGCCTTTAGAATTACCAGTGTGGATGATTAATTAACACCAGAAAGTCAAAACAGAGTTCAGAGGCAATTTAAATCATTCAACGAACTGTTCCATCCCATAGTATACTAAACATTACCATCATTCTAAATATTTCATAAATGTTACTTATCCCAAGTGTTCATTAATTTCTCATGACATTTATTCTCATAAGAAATCATATATACCCTAAACTCAGTCAAAACAGAAAAACTCCATAAAATTCACTGTGTGTGCTCCTTTAAGACTTATAATAATAATAATAATATAATATGCCATTTAGCAGACGCTTTTATCCAAAGCGACTTACAGTCATGAGTGCATACATTTTTGAACCCACTACCTTGGCGTTACAAGCGCCGTGCTCTACCAGTTGAGCTACAGAGGACCACACCTTACCTTATCACCTTTGACCTGTTGAAAACCCCCTAAAATTGAAATAACAACCCTTTGTAAACATCATACTATGTGTGTTGTTGTTTATTTGAAAAACCCAATTGAAAAACAACAACCAAAAATAGCCAGGCCCCACTTAATTTGGTAGCTCACTTTTATGACCTAAATACTGCCTAACTCCACTAAACTGCTCCCCCTAGCCCTGGGCAACATTCCAATGAGATAAGCGAATCTCTTTCTCCTGGAAGAGAAATTACTCATTTAGTTAACCTTCAATTACCATCAGTAATCTAAAGATGGTAAGTACACACAAAACATGATACAGATATCCCCAGTCCTAACTCATCAATAATCGTTTGTATCAATCTAATTCCTCATAACTAATCCATAAAACCACTCAAAATACCTCGAGTATACAATGATTATGTTTAATTGATTACCCTTCAGATCATATCCTCTTTAAATCTCACAATGATTATTGAACCCCTAAATCTGCTCCATGTGATCTCATCTCAAATGATCCATTATCAATTATTTGATCAACACCATAGGAAAATCTGTCTCCCCTTCTATTGTTCCTGTCGCCCCTGTAAATGTCATATTTCATTCATTAGCCAATACAATCACATACTCCGTGTGTAAGTAAGACATTATATTTTATCCCAGGCATCCCCTTAACATAATGCTATAGGAGACTTCCATCAATCCTGGAAGACACTATATAATACCACGTTTCATTAAGTTCACTACACCTTCTAATATAAACCTATAACCCCTTTCTATTAATTTAATCATCGCAACCTGTTGCATTGATGTTTTTAAAATATAAACCTATTGTTTAATAAATCCACTGTTTGCATTGAACACATCTCTCAGTCTCTCTAGGTATTGACTAATAGTCTCACTGTCTCCCTGCTTACACTCGTGGACTTTGGAGAAGTCGGCATGTCTGTGACAATATTCTCTCAGATTATCACAGAGTTGTGCCAATTTATCTCCATAAACCCCTCCTTCTGCCCACTCTAGAACCGGCGCATTCCCATCTCCGGGAACCCAGTTTCCTCTCACTGCCGCCCAGTCCTTTAACACTATCTGTCTGACTGCCCTCTCTAGTTCCCCTGTATTCAGCTTAAAGCTGGCGCAGCCCTTCCATATCTCTTCTGAACTGGTGAGTCCTGTCTGACTGCCTTCTCTAGTTCCCCTGTATTCAGCTTAAAGCTGGCGCAGCCCTTCCATATCTCTTCTGAACTGGTGAGTCCTGTCTGACTGCCCTCTCTAGTTCCCCTGTATTCAGCTTAAAGCTGGCGGTCAGCCCTTCCATATCTCTTCTGAACTGGTGAGTCCTGTCTGACTGCCTTCTCTAGTTCCCCTGTATTCAGCTTAAAGCTGGCGGTCAGCCCTTCCATATCTCTTCTGAACTGGTGAGTCCTGTCTGACTGCCTTCTCTAGTTCCCCTGTATTCAGCTTAAAGCTGGCGGTCAGCCCTTCCATATCTCTTCTGAACTGGTGAGTCCTGTCTGACTGCCTTCTCTAGTTCCCCTGTATTCAGCTTAAAGCTGGCGGTCAGCCCTTCCATATCTCTTCTGAACTGGTGAGTCCTGTCTGACTGCCCTCTCTAGTTCCCCTGTATTCAGCTTAAAGCTGGCGGTCAGCCCTTCCATATCTCTTCTGAACTAGTGAGTCCTGTCTGACTGCCTTCTCTAGTTCCCCTGTATTCAGCTTAAAGCTGGCGGTCAGCCCTTCCATATCTCTTCTGAACTGGTGAGTCCTGTCTGACTGCCCTCTCTAGTTCCCTTGTATTCAGCTTAAAGCTGGCGGTCAGCCCTTCCATATCTCTTCTGAACTGGTGTACCCCCGTCTCAGCTATACCGTCGCACTACATCTCTCTGCTTCGTTTATTAAATCCTGGCATTAGTAAATTCTATCCACACACCACCAAAAACGAATAACATATTTGCATACACATAACTAGAAAGCATGAATTTAATGCCATTCTTGCTTAAACAATGCAATTCAACATTTCTCATCTGTCACGGTTTCGGCCGAGGCTGCTCCTCCTCCTAGCTCGGGCAGGCTTCGGCGGTCGTCGTCCCCGGAGTACTAGCTGCCACCGTTGGATGTGTTCGATGTTCGTTTGGTTTTGTCTAGTTGTTGTGCACCTGTTCCCTGTTGGTGTGATTATGTACCCTATATATTGGTCCATTTGTTTGTCATGTGTTGTGTGTAATTGTTTTCCTGTCGTTTGGTGCAGTGCTGTTTGCTACTGTATGTTACTGCTATACCAGTCCTCCTCCCACTCCTCTCCTGTTATTTCTATATGTTACTGCTATACCAGTCCTCCTCCCACTCCTCTCCTGTTATTTCTATATGTTACTGCTATACCAGTCCTCCTCCCACTCCTCTCCTGTTATTTCTATATGTTACTGCTATACCAGTCCTCCTCCCACTCCTCTCCTGTTATTTCTATATGTTACTGCTATACCAGTCCTCCTCCCACTCCTCTCTACCTCTCAGAACAGTGTCCAGTCAGACCCTCTCTAAACAGCACCTGGGGCCAGACCTCAAATCTCTCTGGGTGATCAGGATACGGCTGCTCCTCTCCACGTGTCACCTTCCTGTTCCCCGTCAGACAGAGAGAGGTTTCTCTGTGCTGTGTTTGGGTCCAGTGTGAGATCACAGGCATCTAATGGGGGAGACCAGGACACAGTATTAGAAATCATCATCATTCACTTCAGAATGTTTAGTAACCCTTCAATCATCAATACCTTTTATAAAGTATGTTTATTACTGAAATTGAATACTTAATTAATTGATAAAATGATTAGACACTTGTGTATGTCTCTGTGTAACAACCTGTGGAATGCAGCCCTGATTGGTTGAGTTGTGTCTAAGGAGTCGAGCCCCTGATTGGTTGAGTTGTGTCTAAGGAGTCGAGCCCCTGATTGGTTGAGTTGTGTCTAAGGAGTCGAGCCCCTGATTGGTTGAGTTGTGTCTAAGGAGTCGAGCCCCTGATTGGTTGACTTGTGTCTAAGGAGTCGAGCCCCTGATTGGTTGAGTTGTGGCTGAGGAGTCGAGCCCCTGATTGGTTGAGTTGTCTCTAAGGAGTCGAGCCCCTGATTGGTTGAGTTGTGTCTAAGGAGTCGAGCCCCTGATTGGTTGACTTGTGGCTAAGGAGTCGAGCCCCTGATTGGTTGAATTGTGTCTAAGGAGTCGAGCCCCTGATTGGTTGAGTTGTGTCTAAGGAGTCGAGCCCCTGATTGGTTGAGTTGTGTCTAAGGAGTCGAGCCCCTGGAAACGTGTGTCTTCCAGATAAATAATACCACCATTTCTCTTGTCTCCCTCATCTCCCTCCTCTCTCTCCTCTACCCATCTCTTCCCCTCTCTCCCTCTCCCCCTCTCCCCCCTCTCTTCCATCTCGCCCCCTTCTCTACCTCTCCTCTTCCCCCTCTCTCCCCCCTCTCTCCCTCTCCTCTCCCCCTCTTCCCCCTCTCTCCCTCTTCCCCCTCTCTCCCTCCTATCTCCCCCCTCTCCCCTCCCTCCTCTCTCCCTCTCCTCTCTCCCTCTCCTCTCCCCCTCCTCTCCCCATTTCTCCCTTTCCTCTCCCTCTCTCCTCTCTCCCTCTCTGTCTCCCTCTCCTCTCTCCCTCTCCTCTCCTCTCCCCTCTCTCTCCCTCTCCTCTTCCCCCTCTCTCCCCCCTCTCTCCCTCCTCTCCCCTCTCTCTCCCTCTCCTCTTCCCCCTCTCTTCTTCTCCTCTCTTTTCTCCTCTATCACACACACACACACACACTCACACACACACACACACACACACTCACATGCACAGTGTATCATTCAGTAGTCATTTACAACACATACCAGGGTTCTCTCCTCCCTCCTCTCCCAGTGTATCATTCAGTAGTCATTTACAACACATACCAGGGTTCTCTCCTCCCTCCTCTCCCAGTGTATCATTCAGTAGTCATTTCCCCCCTCTCCCAGTGTATCATTCAGTAGTCATTTCCATACCAGGGTTTTTTATTTTACCTGTGTGTAGTTTTAATGACTCGGCATAGAGAGGAAGCCATTTTGTTTCATAGAACTACAAACATGGAGGAGATATGATAGAACAGAACTACAACCATGGAGGAGAGAGACTAGACAGATCCTACAGAGGGACAGGATCAACAGGAGCTTGGCACATACAGTAATGAGACAACTCTTTACACACACACACACACACACACAAACACACACACACACACTCACACACACACACACACCCCAACACTTCTGACCGATTCCTCTTTTGTCCTTTTACAATAAATCTTTCAAGTTCTTCAAACTCATTGTCAAATAAAATTATTCAAAAAACAAACAAACAAAACAAACAAAAAACAACTAATGTATCTACAGAGAGACTCGTCGTGTGCAAGAACAAACATTTGGTTCTAAGGCAATATTAGTTGTTCCACAGGATTAGTGCTGTCAAACCCCAACGTTGTCAGGATGTTTTCAGAAGAACGTTGTCTGTCAGTTTGAATAATGTTGTCTGAATGTTGTCAGAACAGGACGTTGTCAGAACGTTGTCTCTCAGTTTGTATAAAGTTGTCTGAACATTGTCAGAACAGAATGTTTTCTAAACATAATGTTATCAGGGCATTGTCAGGACTTTGTCAAACCTCAACATTGTCAGAACGTTGTCAGCACTGAAGTTGTCTGGACATGTCTCTCAGTTTGTATAAGGTTGTCTGAACGTTGTCTGAACATTGTCTGAACAGGATGTTGTCAGAACGTTATCAAGATGTTGTCTCTCAGTTTGTATAACGTTGCCTCAGCGTTGCCTCATGGTCTCACCACTGTCAGTCAATCAATCAGTCAGTCAGTCAGCCAGCCAATCAGACAGTCAGCCAGTAAAAGAGTCAGCCAGCCAGTCAATAAGCTACTCCAGAGCTCTCTGTATGTAGGACTGGTCCTTGTTAGATCAGTTCATAATCCAGTTCCTGTTTACTCAAGTTCCAGTATTTAACCCAGTTCCAGTATTTAATCCAGTTTCAGTATTTAATCCAGTTTCAGTATTTAATCCAGTTTTAGTATTTAATCCAGTTCCAGTATTTAATCCAATTTCAGTATTTAAGCCTGTTCAGTATTTAATTCAGTTCCAGTTGTTAATGCAGTTCCATGAATCCAGTTCCAGTGTGGAAGCTGTGATCCAGTCTCTTCACATGTAGTCATCGGAGTTCTAGAAGTTCCCCTGTTAAGAGCGGACTGGTCCAGTCCCCCCCTCTCTCCTCTGGTATTCACCCACACTCACTCCTCTCCTCAAACAGTGTGTGTGTGTGTGTGTGTGTGTGTGTGTGTGTGTGTGTGTGTGTGTGTGTGTGTGTGTGTGTGTTTGGCGTCTGTCAGTCAGAGGAGGAAAGGGGCCTGTGGTTGTCTTGTCGGCACAGTGAGGCTAGGGGTCAGGGTGTTGTGACATCACTTCCTGGTGTGAAGGTTCTGCTGGAACTGGGTGCTGGTGTAGCGGATGTGAAACCCCTTCTTACTGATGGTGTCGTCGCTATGGAAACGGATCAACACCGCGTCGCCCGCAGAGTAGATCTCCTCTCTGGGCTGGGGGGGGAGGAGAGAGAGAGAGAGAGAGAGAGAGAGAGAGAGAGAGAGAGAGAGAGAGAGAGAGAGAGAGAGAGAGAGAGAGAGAGAGAGAGAGAGAGAGAGAGAGAGAGAGAGAGAGAGAGAGAGAGAGACAGAGAGAGAGAGAGAGAGAGCGAGAGAGAGAGAGAGAGAGAGAGAGAGAGAGAGAGAGAGAGAGAGAGAGGGAGGGGAGAGAGAGAGAGGAGAGAGAAGGAGACAGAGAGAGAGACAGAGAGAGAGACAGAGAGAGAGAGAGAGATAGAGAGAGATAGAGAGAGAGACAGAGAGGGTAATGTAGAGGTGAGAAGATGGAGGATGGAAGTAATAACAATAGACCAGTCATGTATCATCCCTATTTCTTCTAAAATAAATTGAAAAATTATCCACACATTATTGGATTTTCAACATTGCAAAACCAATTTTATTTTTGCAAACTTAGGTTTTACGATTTTAATTGAGAAAATAAACCAAATGATTGGAGCTAGTTCTTGGTGGCACGGCCTGTGGCCAAGATAACTGCCAACAAATGCTTTCTGTAGCTCTCATTTCCACTGGCAATTTGGCTTTTCAATGTTTGAGGGGTGCCCTCCACCAACTGCTCTCGCCATTGGTTATGGATGGGATTCAGATCTGGACTCCAGAACAGTCTAGCGTTGCTTATTGTTGTTTAATGTGTGAACGGGGTCTTTGTCCTCGCCATTGGTTACGGATGGGATTCAGATCTGGACTCCAGAACAGTCTAGCGTTTCTTATTGTTGTTTAATGTGTGAACGGGGTCTTTGTCCTGCTGGAAGACCCACAACCTTCAACAGAAACACTGTTTTTTTTGGACACTGAACATTGGATTCCAAAACACCTGATCATCTGCTGATTTCATAATTTACATTTACATTTACATTTAGTCATTTAGCAGACGTTCTTATCCAGAGCGACTTACAGTTAGTGAGTGCATACATTTTAATTTTTTATACTGGAATCGAACCCACAACCCTGGCGTTGCAAATGCCATGCTCTACCAACTGAGCTACATCCCTGCCGGCCATTCCCTCCCCTACCCTGGACGACACTGGGCCAATTGTGCGCCGCCCCATGGGTCTCCCGGTCGCGGCCGGCTACGACAGAGCCTGG
>NW_028163183.1:0-42483 GCF_964263955.1 Coregonus lavaretus | reverse complement strand
CCATTCGACAGCAATAAAAAGAGAACAGGTGCTGATGCCATACATGACGCAAAGAGTACAAATATTTATATATATATATATATATATATATATATATATAGAGAGAGAGAGCGAGAGAGAGAGCGAGAGAGAGAGAGAGAGAGAGAGAGAGAGAGAGAGAGAGAGAGAAGAGAGAGAGACGAGAGAGAGAGAGAGAGAGAGAGAGAGAGAGGAGAGAGAGGGGAGAGAGAGAGAGAGAGAGAGAGAGAGAGAGAGAGAGAGAGAGAGAGAGAGAGAGAGAGAGAGAGAGAGAGAGAGAGAGAGAGAGAGAGAGAGAGAGAGAGAGAGAGAGAGAGAGAGAGAGAGAGAGAGAGAGAGAGAGAGAGAGAGAGAGAGAGAGAGAGAGAGAGAGAGAGAGAGAGAGAGAGAGAGAGAGAGAGAGAGAGAGAGAGAGAGAGAGATTTTGTTTGAATGTAAAATACCATAATGCATATTCTGTGTATGTATGTCAAGTGCATGCCAAAGTCTTGAAATGCAGGTCTAACAAAGTGTGTCAATGGATTATATAAAAAGAAACACAAACACTGCACCCACGAATGACTGTCTATAATGCTTTGTACATACTTGATGAATGTCCAAGTCTGGATGTGGTTTTTCAGCTTCTTGTTAGTCACACCTGCTTGAATCTTTATTAACACAAGTTTCGTACCGTGTTTGTCTTTAGTATACTGTTACTCTCTCCACTTTTTGGCCAGTATAGTTTTTGACCTCTGCTTCTGTTGGTGAAGGGGGAGCCTACTACCCAGTAGTAAACTCTGCAGCCTTCTGCATGGATGAGCCCTGTTCTTATGGAGAGGTAATGTTTTTAGTTCCGATTATGTTCTTTGGCACCTGGATAATCATACATTAGGAATCATTAAATTCAAACAGGGCCTCTTTGTACTCCAAGCAGGTGCCTGCGTCACGACTGAGTGGCTTCTGAATAAACACAGCCAGAGTGATGTGGTAGAGAGCAGAAACACAATGCCCTTCTGGACCGCTCTGGCCCCACACGCTGAGGTCACCTGGGGTACAGCAGAGGAGAGGGACAGAGGGTGTGTGTATGTGTATTTGTTAGGGGGAGTCTATTCATCTGTGTGTGTATGTGTGTGTGTGTGTGTGTTTGCGTGTGTGTGGGTGGGTAAGAGTTCTGCACAAATGTGTATGCAAATATAAATGCCATTTGTGAACAGATGAACAGATGTGTGTACTGTATGAACACCCTGACTCCTGCCTGGCTCAGGGAGTGATATTCTATATTCTGGTGGTTCTGGAACAGAGTGGATCTCCGGAGAGAGAGCTTTGTTTCCCCCTGATTGCTTAATTGATTTCTGGAATGCTGAATGCTCTGATGTTGGACTGGTTGACTGGCTCCATTGTGTCCTGCTGTAAATCATTGGCTGATTGAGACGCTATGGGCTGGAACAGCCTTTTCAGATACATTAACACACCTCCTCCCTCCCTCCTAGCCAGGTGGATCCTGCAGCTAGTCCAAAGTTATTAAAATCTGCCAAATACACACAGAACTGTTGTTGGTGGTGGTAAAACGCTGCAAAATGCTCAAGGACATGAAGTGATAGGGCGTATTTTCATCCTCTTGGAAACTGAGATTCACAAACATACTTGAATATAAAATATCTAGAAAGGCATTCATCCAAGATGGCGTAGCAGTGCGGTCGTGTTCTTTGTTGTGTGTCCGTGTAAATAGACAGTTTTTTGTATTTTTTTGTATTTTTCGTACATATTTCCCTATCACACTTTTCATCCTTCTACTTAATATACTTTCCTGCAACCCGCCTCACTCAATGTGGAACAGATTCTATTATTTACTCACCTTTATCTAGAATCTCCAGTTGAAACTAGCTAGCCAGCTAACTAGCTACTTGCTATTAGCCACCGTTAGCGGTTTTCACCCAGAACATCAGGTTTTCTGCCGGAATAACTGAATCACTGGACCCTAACACCGGATCGCAACTAGCTAGCCACAACCGAATGGATGTTGCTGTAGGCTAATCACCACTGCCCCCGAAGCAAGCACCAGTTAGCCTTGAGCCAGGCCCATATCCCGGCTATCTATCTCTTTGTCTACTGGACGGGAGTAGCCAGCTAACTAGCTACTTGCTATTAGCCACCGTTAGCGGTTTTTCACCATTGTCCATGGCCTGCACTACCTACCAGCCAGCTCTAGCCTGGACTATTATCGGCCAGTCTGCACTGTCTGCACAGCTCATTATCGACCCAGAACATATCGGATTTTTTGCCGGAATCACTAAATCACTGGACTTTTAACACCTGATCATCGAAACTAGCTAGCTGCAACCAAATGGATGTTGTTGTTGGCTAATCAGCCTTGAGCTAGCCTCGAGTTAGGCACATCTCCCGGCTATCTACCTCTCTGTCAACCGGACGGGATCTCCTAGAGTCGACACGGAGCCCTGCCGATCCATCACGACTGGTCTGCCGACGTAATCGTCTGTGGTTTCAACAGGCTTCCCGTTGCGACGACCACGAAGATCCATCTGCTAGCCCCGGCCCGCTAGCACACGCAAACAACAGCCATGCTTCCTGCTCGCTGTGCTTCAGCACCAATTCGAACTGCTCTCGGACTCACATATTGCTGTTCACTGGACCTTATGATCACTCAGCTGCACAGCTGATGCCTGCTGGACTGTTCCTTTACACCGTACCCTGTCCTGTTTATCTGTTTAGCCTCAGCCCAAACTTTCATCGCCATTACCAGTTGTTGTCTTAGCTCTCTCTAATAACACCTGTGATTGCTTTATGCCTCTCTCCCATGTCAATATGCCTTGCCTATTGCTATTCCAGTTAGTTCTTATTATACAATTTCACTGTAGAACCCCAAGTCATTCTCAAACTGCCTCAAATAGCTCCTTTGTTCCACCCCCCATACACGCTGAGACCGGCTCAATCGGTGCCTCCAGTGATGCTATCTCTTTCATTGTTACCCAACGCTTAGGTTTACCTCCACTGTACTCATATCCTTCCATATCCTTGTCTGTACATAATGCCCTGAATCTATTCTACAACGCTCGGAAATCTGCCCCCTTTATTCTCTGTACCCAACGCACTAGAAGACCAGTTCTTAAAGCCTTTAGCCGTATCCTTATTCTAGTCCTCCTCTGTTCCTCTGGTGATGTAGAGGCTAACCCAGGCCCCGCAGCCCCCAGTATCACTCCTACTCCCCAGGAGTTATCATTTGTTGACTTCTGTAACCGTAAAAGCCTTGGTTTTCTGCACGTTAACATCAGAAGCCTCCTTCCTAAGTTTGAGTTATTCACTGCGTTAGCACACTCCGCCAACCCTGATGTTCTAGCAGTGTCTGAATCCTGGCTTAGGAAGGCCACCACAAATTCAGAAATGTCCATCCCCAACTACAACATTTTCCGTATAGATAGAACTGCCAAAGGGGGTGGAGTTGCAATATACTGTAGAGATAGCCTGCAGAGCTCTATCATACTATCCAGGTCTGTGCCCAAACAGTTTGAGCTCCTACTTCTAAAAATCCACCTTTCCAGAAATAAGTCTCTCACTGTTGCCGCTTGCTACAGACCCCCCTCAGCCCCCAGCTGTGCCCTGGACACCATATGTGAATTGATTGCCCCCCATCTATCGTCAGAGTTCGTACTGCTTGGTGACCTAAACTACAATCCAAACTAGATGCCCTCAATCTCACACAAATTATCAAGGAACCTACCAGGTACAACCCTAAATCCGTAAACATGGGCACCCTCAAAGATATCATCCTGACTAACTTACCCTCTAAATACACCTCCGCTGTCTTCAACCAGGATCTCAGCGATCACTACCTTATTGCCTGCGTCCGTAACGGGTCCGCAGTCAAACGACTACCCCTCATCACTGTCAAACGCTCCCTAAAACACTTTAGCGAGCAGGCCTTCCTAATTGACCTGGCCAGGTATCCTGGATGGATATCGATCTCATTCCGTCATTAGAGGATGCCTGGTTGTTCTTTAAAAGTGCTTTCCTCTCAATCCTAAATAAGCATGCCCCATTCAAAAAATTCAGAACTAAGAACAGATATAGCCCCTGGTTCTCCTCAGACTTGACTGCCCTTGACCAGCACAAAAACATCCTGTGGCGTACTGCATTAGCATCGAATAGCCCCCGCGATATGCAACTCTACAGGGAAGTTAGGAACCACTATACACAAGCAGTTAGGAAAGCAAAGGCTAGCTTTTTCCAACAGAAATGTGCATCCTGTAGCACTAACTCCAAAACGTTTTGGGACACTGTAAAGTCCATGGAGAATAAGAGCACCTCCTCCCAGCTGCCCACTGCACTGAGGCTAGGAACCACAATCACCACCGATAAATGTACAATAATCGAGAATTTCAACAAGCATTTTGCTACGGCTGGCCATGCTTTCCACCTGGCTACCACTACCCCGGCCACCAGCTCTGCAACCTCCGCTGCAACTTGCCCATACGAATCATCTGGGATAGACAATCTGGACCCTTTCTTTCTAAAAATAGCCGCCGAAATTGTCGCAAACCCTATTACTAGCCTGATCAACCTCTCTTTCGTAATGTCTGAGAACCCCAGAGATTGGAAAGCTGCCGCGGTCATCACCCTCTTCAAAGGGGGTGACACTCTAGATCCAAACTGTTACAGACCTATATCCATCCTGCCCTGCCTTTCGAAACTTTTTGAAAGCCAAGTAAACAAACAGATCACCAACCATTTCGAATCCCACCGTACCTTCTCCGCTATGCAATCCGGTTTCCGAGCTGGTCATGGGTGCACCTCAGCCACGCTCAAGGTCCTAAATGATATTATAACAGCGATCGATAATAGACAGTACTGTGCAGCCGTCTTCATCGACCTGGCCAAGGCTTTCGACTCTGTCAACCACCGCATTCTTATTGGCAGACTAAATAGCCTTGGTTTCTCAAATGACTGCCTCGCCTGGTTCACCAACTACTTCTCAGATAGAGTTCAATGTGTCAAATCGGAGGGCCTGTTGTCTGGACCTATGGCAGTCTCTATGGGGGTGCCACAGGGTTCAAATCTTGGGCCTACTCTTTTCTCTGTGTATATCAATGATGTCGCTCTTGCTGCTGGTGACTCTCAGATCCACCTCTACGCAGACAACACCATTTTGTATACGTCTGGCCCTTCATTGGACACTGTGTTAACAAACCTCCAAACGAGCTTCAATGCCATACAACACTCCTTCCGTAGCCTCCAACTGCTCTTAAACACTAGTAAAACTAAATGCATGCTCTTTAATTGAACGCTGCTGGCACCCGCCCACCAGACTAGAATCACTACTCTCGACGGGTCTGACCTAGAGTATGTGGACAACTACAAATACCTAGGTGTCTGGTTAGACTGTAAACTCTCCTTCCAGACTCACAATATGCATCTCCAATCCACAGTGAAATCTAGAATCGGCTTCCTATTTCGCAACAAAGCCTCCTTCACTCATGCTGCCAAACATGCCCTCGTAAAACTGACTATCCTACCGATCCTTGACTTCGGCGATGTAATTTCCAAAATAGCCTCCAACACTCTACTCAGCAAATTGGATGTAGTCTATCACAGTGCCATCCGTTTTGTCACCAAAGCCCCATATACTACCCACCACTGTGACCTGTACGCTCTTGTTGGCTGGTCCTCACAACATATTCATCGACAAACCCACTGGCTCCAGGCCATCTATAAATCACTGCTAGGCAAATCTCTGCCTTATCTTAGCTCATTGGTCACCATAGCAACACCCACCCGTAGTATGTGCTCCAGCAGGTATATCTCACTGGTCATCCCCAAAGCCAACACCTCCTTTGGCCGCCTTTCCTTCCAGTTCTCTGCTGCCAATGACTGGAACGAACTGCAAAAATCTCTGAAGCTGGAGAATCTTATCTCCCTCACTAACTTTAAGCATCAGTTGTCAGAGCACCTTACCGATCACTGCACCTGTACACAGCCCTTCTGAAATTAGCCCACTCAACTACCTCATCCCCATATTGTTATTTATTTTGCTAATTTGCACCCCAGTATCTCTATTTGCATATCATCTCTTGCACATCTATCATTCCAGTGTTAATACTAATTGTAATTATTTTGCACTATGGCCTATTTATTGCCTTACCTCCATAACTTGCTACATTTGCACACACTGTATATATATTTTCTGTGGTATTTTTGACTTTATGTTTTGTTTTACCCCATATGCAACTCTGTGTTGTTGTTTTTATCACACTGCTTTGCTTTATCTTGGCCAGGTCGCAGTTGTAAATGAGAACTTGTTCTCAACTGGCTTACCTGGTTAAATAAAGTTGAAATAAAAATAAATAAAAAATATCCACTCAGAGATTTAGAAACAGACATTGCACAGCACTTCAATGTCTGCCCTCATTCAACTGCATTACATCCTAATAGCATTGTGTCAGGACAAAACTAATAACCAGGAATAACTGGAAATAACAAATAACAAAGGAAAATAACTCATCCTATTGGCCATGGGGAGTCATGTGAATATTGAAATGAACTGTGGAATTCTGTCCCCCACAACACGGCCCGGGAACAGGAAATAAAATTCCCTCTGACAGGAAGCAGCTGAGCTGGAATGGTCACATCCACTTGACCTCTGACCTCTATCAATATTACAGACAGGGTACGCCAGCCACGTCAGTGGGGCATCTGGGCTGCTGGGTATTATTTTCTCCCTGATTTGGCTTCATCAACAACAAAGTCTGTTCCTGTTCTCTTCCCACCAGCTCCAGCACCAGCAGTCATGGCTTCATCCCACTGTACAGGTGGGCACACAGAATGTATTATTGTGTTTTATCAGTTCTATTCCCCCCTCTCTCCCCTACCATTCTCTCTCTGTCTCTCCCCACCTTCTCTATCTCATCATTCCCTCCCTCCCTCTCGGTGGTAGAAGTAAAAACAATTCCCAGTGACACATCCCTGGTGGTGTCGAGGCATAACTCGGGGAAGGAGAGAGAGAGTTTCACCTTTAGAGTTGTGAAAGGCAGAGCCAGACGCAGCCCGTGGAGTAGCCTCATTTGAATGTTGAGGACAGATGGAATTTCTCTCCTCTTTTTCTCTTTTTCTCTTTTCTCTCTTTCCCGTTCTGTCATTTATTCATTTGTTAAGTGCACAGGAAGCAAAGTGTTGACTCTGGGACAGAAAATGAGATAATCCAGTCTTTTGCCCTTCAGAATTAATTTAAATAAAGCGTATTTAGAACCTTAGATAAAGGTTGTTTGAAAGTATCTGGGCATCAACAACTTACAGTTACTCTGACGCTCTCCTTTACGACAATTCACTGCAAGGTCCATACTAGGATGAAGACAGCTAATCTAGATCTAAGCTCTGATTGAGAGCATCATCGTCAATCAGCTATTGTTAGAGGCCACGCGCCTCTGCTCGGCTCTGTACCGTGCTAGCTTCAGGAGTAAATAGTTCATCCTAATTTTCAGACTCCATTTAAAGTAGTGAGTATTTTTCATCACAATCCCAGCCTGATAATTGCTTTTAAAGGACTGAATTATTTATGGATCATTAATTACGAATCCCAGCGAAAGGTTGCAGAGTCAATTTCCCCAGACAAGGCTCTGATATGAATATTATGGGCTGCATATTTCACTCAAATAAACCAAGTGTGAGTCTACTCTGTTGAGACCCTGTGGCTTTATGGGAGCATGAGTTGGTTGTCTAATTGTTGTTTTCTCTGATTAAACAGCACTTTTAAAAATGCATATTATAATCTAACATTAATATATTCATTTATTTATATAGTGTGTGTAGTCATTTATGCAGCACGTCTGAATAACTTTGTGGGTAAAAAATAATAGAATATGCATCTAGTGTGTGAATATTACCAAAATACACCACATCAACCCACTGGGCACAGATGTCAATTCAACGTTTATTCCACGTTGGTTCCACGTCATTGAAATGACGTGAAAACAACGTTGATTCAATCAATGTGTGCCCGTGGGAAATACTGTATGTATGCTTCTCTATGCATTGCACCTGATACTCCAGCTTGTGATCTTCTTCTATTACATATTATGAAGTGTATTTAACATATCAGAGGCCCCGAAGCAGCAACAGCAGTCAAAGCACAGGAGGGGCCCCCAGCACATCATCTCTCAGACAGCAGGATGTTCTTGGTGGGTCATGTTTTTAGATTGGAGACGCGTGGCGCAGCACGGCGAGGGGTTGTTTCAACCACAACAGAGGTTTGATGCAGGAGCTAGGTGGTTGGCAGTGGGATTCAAAGCCATAAGCTGTATGGAACATGGTCTAATCCAATCAGTTATTATGGGCTGGTCCTGGATCAGAGGCTGTCACTGTCACATTCATCCCCTTAAACCACAGTCTAATCCCACACTCCATGCAGGGCTGTCCCCAGATCAGAGGCTATGCTAATTCACCCAGGGCCCTGCTCCGGAGCCTGAGCCTCGTGCTGCAACCTCCGAGATAAATACCATATCAGATAGATACTGCAGGAAGAAGAAGTGTGAAGGGCATGTACTGTACACGTTACAGGGGTACATCTGACAAGGCTATATTGTTATTCTATACCCTACATGTCTGTGTGTTACACATGAAGACTCCAAAAAGTCCAATACGGATTGATGATATAATTTATGTAGGTCCCTATCAGAGGTTGGGTGTGGCTGTTGTTACTGCAACTGTGACTGCTACACGCTACTACTGTATATTGCTTCTGCTTCAACTACAGTACTACTATAATACAGTATAGTAACTAGTACAATACACTATTATACTGAGCTTGGCAGAGAATCTTCACACGTTGCCAATAATTGTCTCACCTACCCCCAAACACACACACACTCAAGCACGAACAGACAAGCCTGTGAATCTGTTGTTTAGGCTGTCACTCTCATTCCACTGCTCTCTTTCCACTGCCCCAGCTCTCACAGGTACAGTGGCTTGCGAAAGTATTCACCCTCCCCTTGGCATTTTTCCTATTTTGTTGCCTTACAACCTGGAATTAAAATTGATTTTTTGGGGGTTTGTATCATTTGGTTTACACAACATGCCTATCACTTTGAAGATGCAGAATATTATTTATTGTGAAACAAAAAACAGAAAACTTGAACATGCATAACTATTCATCCCCCCCAAAAGCTAGTGTACAGCAATAATTAAATCATACCACATATTCTCTGGGCTTTGACTAGGCCATTCCAAGACATTTAAATGTTTCCCCTTAAACCACTCAAGTGTTGCTTTAGCAGTATGCTTAGGGTCGTTGTCCTGCTGGAAGGTGAACCTCTGTCCCAGTCTCAAATCTCTGGAAGACTGAAACAGGTTTCCCTCAAACATTTCCCTGTATTTAGCGGCATCCATCATTCCTTCAATTCTGACCAGTTTCCCAGTACCTGCCGATGAAAAACATCCCCACAGCATGATGCTGCCACCACCATGCTTCACTGTGGGGATGGTGTTCTCGGGTGATGAGAGGTGTTGGGTTTGCGCCAGACATAGCATTTTCCTTGATGGCCAAAAAGCTAAATTTTAGTCTCATCTGACCAGAGTACCTTCTTCCATATGTTTGGGGAGTCTCCCACATGGCTTTTGGCGAACACCAAACATGTTTGCTTATTTTTTTCTTTAAGCAATGTCTTTTTTCTAGCCACTCTTCCGTAAAGCCCAGCTCTGTGGAGTGTATGGCTTAAAGTGGTCCTATGGACAGATACTCCAATCTCCGCTGTGAAGCTTTGCAGCTCCTTCAGGGTTATCTTTGGTCTCTTTGTTGTCTCTCTGATTAATGCCCTCCTTGCCTGGTCCGTGAGTTTTGATGGGCGGCCCCAACCCTGATCTGTACTTCTCCACAACTTTGTCCCTGACCTGTTTGGAGAGCTCCTTGGTCTTCATGGTGCCGCTTGCTTAGTGGTGTCCCTTGCTTAGTTGTGTTGCAGACTCTGGGGCCTTTCAGAACAGGTGTATATATACTGAGATCATGTGACAGATCATGTGACACTTAGATTGCTCACAGGTGGACTTTACTTAACTAATTATGTGACTTCTGAAGGTAATTGGTTGCACCAGAACTTATTTAGGGACTTCATAGCAAAGGGGGTGAATACATATGCCGGCACCACATTTCCGTTATTTATTTGGTTGATTTTTTTTAAACCAATTTTTTTTTCATTTCACTCCACCAAATTGGACTGTTTTGTGTATGTCCATTACATGCAATCCAAATAAAAATCCAATTAAATTGCAGGTTGCAATGCAGCAAAATAGGAAAAACGCCAAGGTGGGTGAATACTTTTGCAAGGCACTGTAGTTCGAGTTTTCAAGCCTCCCTCCACCAGTCTGCCTCGTATTCCTTTCCTTCCTTACCACCGTGATCCTGATGATAATCTTGTTCTACAGAGAATTTATTGCACATCTGGTCGAGAAAACACCCAATTAGAATCCCTCACGTCCTCTATCTCCACTCTGCTCCAATCAATCCTGGGGCCTGAACCGCATGCCTTGCCATATGGTGCTAGGCACCGCTACCGTACCATGTCGGCGAGGCGTGCCGCGTTACTCAGACCTGGCGTGTGCACAGCGGTACTCAGGAATGGCGAAACGCTCGTCACCGGCCCTTTCACGTCTCTGCCACCGGCTCAGTCATCAAGACAGATGACAACGAAAGGCCTTTCTTAATGCTTAATGCTAATTTCATTGGACCTTAAGCAAACTGACTGTTCACATTCTTAAGTTTGCTACAGATGTAGGATCTTAATTTGACCAGTATTGTCGCAGCAAAATAATCCTGCAGCAACAGGATTTGAACGTTTAGTCCATAATGTTGCTTGATCGGTGGTTAGACTATTAGCTGGTCAAAATGAGGCTACAAGAAAAGTGGAATACTGTTAATACAACCGTGTGTAGTGTGGGTTTTCAGTGAATTTATGTAAATCACGAAGCTCATCTGCTATTCAGCTACTGAGATGCCTGGCACTCTTTAAATAAGTTATTTGGTATACATACTGTAGATGCAAATTACAAACAGGCTCCACTCAATGTTGACACCACAAAAAAACAAATTTGCCATGTTTGCTTTGTATTTGTTTGATAAAAGGTTTAGGTGGGATCAGAAGAACTTACACTCTCCATATGTTCAGTGTGACTTCCATTAAATAAAAGGCCTTGATGGTCCCCTCCATCCCCCTCTGAAGGCCAGTGATGGATGAGTCCATAGCACCAGATCCATTCAGTCCACTCAGCATTTTGCCACAAAATAGGGATGTATAACCTGGAATCATCCATCAATATGTACCCTTACCTCACAATGCACTGTTGGATTATGGTTTATATTATGGTTTACATATGTATGTATGGATGTGTGTGTGTGTGTGTGTGTGTGTGTGTGTGTGTGTGTGTGTGTGTGTGTGTGTGTGTGTGTGTGTGTGTGTGTGTGTGTGTGTGTGTGTGTGTGTGTGTGTGTGTGTGTGTGTGTGTGTGTGTGTGTGTGTGTGTGTGTGTGTGTGTGCGTGCGTGCGTGCGTGCATGTGTGTGTGTTTAACAAAGGCAGACAACTAACATATGGACAAAGGTGGAACACACAGATATCATCACTCATTTAGTGATTGAACAGAAGCCAAGGTATGCATTTAGGCTAGTGGCCAATCCTCAAAAAACGCTTCAGTTTTTGAGATACCTCTACCAAGGTAGAACAACACACAACAATGTGTCACACTCTGGCTCCGGGACTTGTATTTGAGCCAGGGTGTATTCGTTTTGTGGGGATTTGTTTTGGTTAGGTTGGGAATAGGGTGTGTTCATTTGGGTGTGTGTGGTTTTGGTTAGTTCTTGTGTAGTCATGTGACTCCCAATCGGAGGTAACGAGTGTCAGCTGTCGGCTCGTTATCTCTGATTGGGAGCCATATTTATCTGTATGTTTTCCTTTGGGTGTTGTGGGTTTTTGTTCCGTTTCGGTCGGTGTACCGTGGACTTCATGAGTCGTCTTTTGGTTTGTAGTTCGAAACTTTAATTAATAAAGTCATGTTTCTTGCACACGCTGCGCCTTGGTCTCCTTCGCTCTTAGACGACCGTGACAGAAAAACCCACCATTCTAGGACCAAGCGGCGTGTCAAGCGGCAACAGGATCCACCTACACAGGATTCATGGACATGGGAGGAGATACTGGATGGAAGGGGTCCTTGGGCACAACCGGGAGAATATCGCCGCCCTCGTGAAGAGCTGGAGGCAGCTAAAGCCGAGAGGAGGCAATATGAGGAGGCAGCACAGAGGCAAGGCTGGAAGCCCGTGAGCACTAGCCAAAAATTTCTTGGGGGGGGCCTTAAAGGGAGTGTGGCGAAGTCAGGTAGGAGACCTGCGCCTACTCCCTGTACTTACCGTGGAGAGCGAGAGTACGGGCAGACACCGTGTTACGCAGTAGAGCGCATGGTGTCTCCTGTACGCGTGCATAGCCCGGTTCGGTACATTCCAGCTCCACGTATCGGCCGGGCTAGATTGAGCGTTGAGCCGGATGTCATGAAGCCAGCCCAACGCATCAGGCCACCAGTGCGTCTCCTCGGGCCGGCTTACATGGCACCAGCCTTACGCATGGTGTCCCCGGTTCGCCTACATAGCCCGGTGCGGGTTATTCCTCCTTCCCGTACTGGTCGGGCGACGGGGAGCATACAACCAGGTAAGGTTGGGCAGGCTCAGTGCTCAAGGGAGCCAGTAAGCCTGCACGGTCCGGTATTTCCGGCGCCACCTCCCCGCTCCAGCCCAGTACCACCAGTGCCTACACCACGCACCAAGCCTCCTGTGTGTCCCCAGAGTCCTGTGCGTCCTGTTGCTGCTCCCCGCACTAGCCCTGAGATGCGTGTCCTCAGCCCGGGACCACCAGTTCCGGCACCACGCACCAGGCCTCCTGTGTGTCCCCAGAGTCCTGTGCGTCCTGTTGCTGCTCCCCGCACTAGCCCTGAGATGCGTGTCCTCAGCCCGGGACCACCAGTTCCGGCACCACGCACCAGGCCTATAGTGCGTCTCGGCCGGCCAGAGTCTGCCGTCTGCCCAACGGCGCCTGAACTGCCCGTCTGCCCAACGGCGCCTGAACTGCCCGTCTGCCCAACGGCGCTTGAACTGCCCGTCTGCCCAAAGGCGCCTGAACTGCCTGTCTGCCCAACGCCGTCTGAACTGTCCGTCTGCCAAGCGCTGCATGAACTGCCCGTCTGTACTGAGCCTGCAAAGCCGCCCGTCTGCCATGAGCCTTCAGAGCCGTCCGCCAGACCGGAGCCGCTAAAGCCTTCCGCCAGACAGGAGCCGCTAGAGCCTTCCGCCAGACAGGATCAGCCAGAGCCTTCCGCCAGACAGGATCAGCCAGAGCCTTCCGCCAGACAGGATCAGCCAGAGCCTTCCGCCAGACAGGATCAGCCAGAGCCTTCCGCCAGACAGGATCAGCCAGAGCCGTCCGCCAGACAGGATCAGCCAGAGCCTTCCGCCAGCCATGAGCAGCCAGATCCGTCAGCCTGCCATGAGCAGCCAGATCCGTCAGCCAGCCATGAGCAGCCAGATCCGTCAGCCTGCCATGAGCAGCCAGATCCGTCAGCCAGCCATGAGCAGCCAGATCCGTCAGCCAGCCATGAGCAGCCAGATCCGTCAGCCAGCCATGAGCAGCCAGATCCGTCAGCCAGCCATGAGCCAGCCAGCCAGGATCTGCCATTCAGTCCGGTGCTGCCCCTTAGTCCGGTGCTGCCCCTTAGTCTGGTGCTGCCCCTTATCCTGGTGCTGCCCCTTAGTCCGGTGCTGACCCTTAGTCCGGTGCTGCCTCTTAGTCCGGTGCTGCCCCTTAATCCGGTGGGGGTAAGTTGGAGGGTGGTCAGTTGGAGGAGGCTACGGAAGCGGGTAGTGACTATGGTGGGGTGGGGACCACGACCAGAGCCAGAACCACCGCCGAAGAGGTATGCCCACCCAGCCCTCCCTTGGTTAGCCCTAGTTGAGGCGCGGTCGCAGTCCGCGCCTTTAGGGGGGGGTACTGTCACACTCTGGCTCCGGGACTTGTATTTGAGCCAGGGTGTATTCGTTTTGTGGGGGTTTGTTTTGGTTAGGTTGGGAATAGGGTGTGTTCATTTGGGTGTGTGTGGTTTTGGTTAGTTCTTGTGTAGTCATGTGACTCCCAATCGGAGGTAACGAGTGTCAGCTGTCGGCTCGTTATCTCTGATTGGGAGCCATATTTATCTGTATGTTTTCCTTTGGGTGTTGTGGGTTTTTGTTCCGTTTCGGTCGGTGTACCGTGGACTTCATGAGTCGTCTTTTGGTTTGTAGTTCGAAACTTTAATTAATAAAGTCATGTTTCTTGCACACGCTGCGCCTTGGTCTCCTTCGCTCTTAGACGACCGTGACACAATGTTTTTTTCACATCTCTTATGTCTCCTAAAAGTAAAGATATCGTAATAGAAAATGACTCAAGTAAAAGTTAAAGTCACCCAGTAAAATGCTACTTGAGTATAAGTCTAAAAGTTTTTGGTTTTAAATATACTTAAATATCAAAAGTAAATGTAATTGCTAAAATGTACTTAAGGATCAAAAGTAAAAGTAAAAGTGTGAATAATTTAAAAATCCTTATATTAAGAAAACCAGACGGCACAATTTTCTTGTTTTTTTAATTTACGGATAGCCAGGGGCACACTTCAACACTCAGACATAATTTACAAACAAAGCATTTGTGTTTAGTGAGTCTGCCAGATCAGAGGCAGTATGGATGACCAGGGATGTTCATTTGATAAATGTGTGAATTTAACAAATTTCTGTCCTGCTAAGCATTCAAAATGTAACGAGTACTTTTGGGTGTCAGGGAAAATGTATGGAGTAAAAAGTACATTATTTTGTTTAGGATTGTAGTGAAGTAAAAGTACAAGTTGTCAAAAATATAAATAGTAAGTAAAGTACAGATACCCCAAAAAACTACTTAAGTAGTACTGTCACGATCGTCTAATGAGGGAGACCAAGGCGCAGCGTTGCGAGCGAACATATTTACTTTAATTAGTAAAGCACCACACTGAAAATACAAAACAATAAACAACGAATGCGTGACGTCTAGGGTACAACACGAAACCACACGAACAAAATCCCACAACCCGAAAGAAAAACATACAGATTAAATATGGCTCCCAATCAGAGACAACCAGCCGACAGCTGACACTCGTTGCCCCTGATTGGGAGTCACACCGGCAAACATAGAAAATAGACAACCTAGAACACCCACCAAAGAAACAGAAAACATAGAATGAACACACCCTGGCTCAACATCATGAGTCCCCGAGCCAGGGTGTGACAGTACCCCCCCCTAAAGGCGCGGACTGCGACCGCGCCTAAATACGAGCAAAAACAGGGGAGGGCTGGGTGGGCATTCCTCCTCGGCGGCGGCTCCGGCTCCGGGCTTGATCCCCACTTCCTCTCCAACCCCCCAAAGTACCCCTGGTCCTGTCTAGCCCCGCTGGCCGGAGCCGGACTGACGACACGCGCCCCTGGCTTGGTGCGTGGAACAGGAACGGACCGGACCGGGCTGACGATACACACCCCTGGCTTGGTGCGTGGAGCAGGAATGGACCGGAATGGGCTGGCGACGCGCACCACAGACTTGGTGCGGAGAGCAGGAACGAGCCGGACAGGGCTGACGAAACGCACCACAGACTTGGTGCGAGTAGCAGGAACGGGTTGGACCAGGCTGGCGACTCGCACCCCTGGCTTGGTGCGAGTGGCAGGAACAGGCTGGACCAGGCTGGCGACTCGCACCCCTGGCTTGGTGCGAGTGGCAGGAACAGGCTGGACCAGGCTGGCGACTCGCACCCCTGGTTTGGTGCGAGTGGCAGGAACAGGCCGGGTCGGGCTGGCGACGCACACCGTAGGCTTTGTGCGTGGAGCAGGGTCAGGCCGGGCTGGGCTGGCGACGCACCCCGTAGGCTTTGTGTGTGGAGCAGGGACAGGCCGGGCTGGGCTGGCGACGCACACCGTAGGCTTTGTGCGTGGAGCAGGAACAGGCCGGGCTGGGCTGGCGACGCACACCGTAGGCTTTGTGCGTGGAGCAGGAACAGGCCGGGCTGGGCTGGCGACGCACACCGTAGGCTTTATGCGAGAAGCTTGGATGGGCCGAACTGGGCTGGCGACGCGCACCACAGACTCGGTGCGGAGCGCAGGAACGGGCTGGGCTGGGCTGTCGACGCACACCGTAGGTTTGGTGCGGGGAGCAGGAATAGACCGGACCGTACTGGGGACACACACCACTGGCTCTACACCGGGATCTGGAACGGGCCGGACCGGACTGGCAACACACGCCAGTACCTCTCGCCGTGCCTCTACGCCTTCCATCCCCTCTTCTACCAGTGGCCCCCGTAACCTGGCGGCCTCCTCTGCAACCCCGCTGGACTGCTCCATAGCGGCCTCCTGCTGCCCCGACGTCGTGAGCCCCCCCCTAAAAATTTTCTGGGGGTCTCTCCTCCCCGTGGACCAGGCCTCCAACATTCTCTCCCACTTCTCGCTCCTCTGTCTCCAACCCTCTTCACTCAGCTCCTCCATGGGCTTGCCCCAGTCGAAGCTGCCACGGAGATCTATTAGCGATGGCTCCTGGACACGCTGCTTGGTCTGGTCTTGGTGGGATTTTCTGTCCTGTGTTTGGTACGCCTCTACTGTATTGCTTACTTCTCGGTTGAGAAGAGTTTTGCGCGCCTGTTTATGCGCGCTTGTATTTTACGCCTGTGTGCGTTTTGCCTCTGGCTGTTTTTGGATTATTGCCTCGCACTTTCCAGTAAAGATTATTGGACTATCAATCTGCTTCTGCACCTGATTCCACACCACACCATTTCTACACGGCCCTGACAAGTACTTTAAAGTATTTTTACTTAAGTACTTTACACCACTGGTGAAAAGTCACACATGCTATGCCATCCCCATGACTGCTAAGCAAATACCATGACTGCTAAGCAAATATCACGACTGCTAAGAAAATACCACGACTGCTAAGCAAATACCACGACTGCTAAGCAAATACCACGACTGCTAAGCAAATACCACGACTGCTAAGCAAATACCACGGCTGCTAAACAAATAACACGACTGCTAAGCAAATACCATGACTGCTAAGCAAATACCACGACTGCTAAGCAAATACCACGACTGCTAAGCTCCTTGGGAACAATTTCCCAGTGGAAAGCTCAAGTCAACAAGGGTCAGGGAATCAGCCAGCGAGGAGTGTAAGCAACAACAGCAATAAATGATGCCGTGACTCCCCATCGAAACCCCCCAGGAAGGCTAAGAGAGTCTCCCTTGCTCCAAAGAACATCAGCCAGGCAGAGTAGTATTCTGAGGTTTTGACTTGGAGACAAAAGTCATAGGATGTTAGGCAACCTGTCCTTTATCAACATAATGGGCCTGTAATATGATGAGGATTTCACAGATAGGGAGCCCTATGAAAGAGCATAGTATAGGGCTACAGCCATCATGATTCTATTATGTGTGTTAACTGTGTGTGTGTGTGTGTGTTCATGATTCTATTCAATTTCATTATATTCTATTCCATTTCATTTGTATATTAGTGTAGTTGTCATTCTAATCATGAACATTTTCTTGCCTCTATTTCTTGCCTCTAATCATGAATATTTCTTAGACACGATGCAACGAGTGCCAGGACACAGCCATTAGCCGTGGTATATTGGCCATGTACCACACACCCCCAAGGTGCCTTATTGCTATAATAAACTGGTTGCCAATGTAATTAGAACAGTCAAAAGTTATTTTTTGTCATACCCGTGGCTTTCAGCCAATCAGCATTTACGTCTCAAACCACCCAGTTTATAAATATATATACAGTGCATTCGGAAAGTATTCAGACCCTGTCACTTTTTCCACATTTTGTTAACGTTACAGCCTTATTCTAAAATTGATTAAATACGTTTTTTTCCTCATCAATCTACACACAATACCCCATAATGACAATTTATTAAAAATTAAAAACAGAAATACCTTATTTACGAAAGTATTCAGACCCTTTGCTATGAGACTCGAAATTGAGCTCAGGTGCATCCTGTTTCCATTGATCATCCTTGAGATGTTTCTACAACTTGATTGGAGTCCACCTGTGGTAAATTCATTTGATTGGACATGATTTGGAAAGGCACACACCTGTCTATATAAGGTCCCACAGTTGAAAGTGCATGTCAGTGCAAAAACCAAGCCATGAGGTTGACAGAATTGTCCGTAGAGCTCCGAGACAGGATTGTGTCGAGGCATAGATCTGGGGAAGGGTACCAAGAAATGTCTGCAGTATTGAAGGTCCTCAAGAACACAGTGGCCTCCATCATTCTTAAATGGAAGAAGTTTTGAACCACCAAGACTCTTCCTAGCTGGCTGCCCGGCCAAACTGTGCAATCGGGGGAGAAGGGCCTTGGTCAGGGAGGTGACCAAGAACCCAATGGTCACTCTGACAGAGCTTCAGACTTCCTCTGTGGAGATGGGAGAACCTTCCAGAAGGACAACCATCTCTGCAGCACTCCACCAATCAGGCCTTTATGGTAGAGTGGCCAGACGGAAGCCACTCTTCAGTAAAAGGCACATGACAGCCTGCTTGGAGTTTGCCAAAAGGCACCTAAAGGACTCTCAGACCATGAGAAACAAGATGAAACCAAGATCTTTGGCCTGAATGCCAAGCGTCACGTCTGGAGGAAACCTGGGACCATCCCTACGGTGAAGCATGGTGGTGGCAGCATCATGCTGTGGGGATGTTTTTCAGCGACAGGGACTGGGGGACTAGTCAGGATCGAGGGAAAGATGAATGGAGCAAAGTACAGAGAGATCCTTGATGAAAACCTGCTCCAGAGCGCTCAGGACCGCAGACTGGGGTGAAAGTTCATCTTCCAACAGGACAACGACCCTAAGCACACAGCCAAGACAATGCAGGAGTGGCTTCGGGACAGGTCTCTGAATGTCTTTGAGTGGCCCAGCCAGAGCCCAGACTTGAACCCGATCGAACAGACCTGAAAATATCTGTGCAGCGAAGCTCCCCATCCAACCTGACAGAGCTTGAGAGGATCTGCAGAGAAGAATGGGAGAAACTCCCCAAATACTGGTGTGCCAAGCTTGTAGCGTCATACCCAAGAAGATTCTAGACTGTAATCACTGCCAAAGTTGTTTCAACAAAGTGTTGAGTAAGGGGTTTGTAATCCATCTGCAAACATTTCTAAACAACTGTTTTTGATTTGTAATTATGGTTTATTGTGTGTAGATTAATGCGGGGGAAAAAAACAATTGAATCAATTTTAGAATAGGGCTGTCACGTAACAAAATGTGGAAAAAGTGAAGGGGTCTGACCTAATGCACTGTATATATATACACTGAGTATACCAAACATTAAGAACACCTGCTCTTTCCGTGACATAGACTGACCAGGTGATTCCAGGTTAAATCTATTATCCTTTATTGATGTCCCTTGTTAAATCCACTTCAATCAGTGTAGATGAAGGTGAGGAGGCTGGTTAAAGAATAATCTTTAATGGGACTCCCAATCACGGCCGGTTGTGATACAGCCTGGAATCGATCCAGGGGGTCTGTATTGATGCCTCAAGCACTGAGATGCAGTGCCTTAGACCGCTGCGCCACTCGGGAAATGAAATGTGTATGTGTGCCATTCAGAGGGTGAATGGGCAAGACAAAATATTTAAGTACCTTTGAATGGGGCATGGTAGTACGTGCCAGGCACACCAGTTTGTGTCAAGAACTGCAACGCTGCTGGGTTTTTCACACTCAACAATTTCCAGTGTGTATCAAGAATGGCCCACCACCTAAAGGACATCCAGCCAACTTGACACAACCGTGGGAAGCATTGGAGTCAACATGGGCCAGCATCCCTGTGGAATGCTTTCGACACCTTGTAGAGTCCATGCCGTGCCGAATTGAGGCTGTTCTGAAAAACAAAACATTAATATATATTGATTAGATATATATCCAACCCCCTGAGTCAATACATGTCACCTTTGGCAGCGATTACAGTTGTGAGTCTTTCTGGGTAAGTCTCTAAGAGCTTTCCACACCTGGAGTGTGCAACATTTGCCCATTATTCTTTTCAAAATTCTTAAAGTTCTGTCAAATTGGTTGTTGATCATTGGTAGATAACCATTTCCAAGTCTTGCCATAGATTTTAAGCCTATTTAAGTCAAAACTGTAACTAAGACCATTCAATGTCGTCTTAGTAAGCAACTCCAATGTATATTTGGCCTAGTGTTTCAGGTTATTGTCCTGCTGAAAGGTGAATTTGTCTCCCAGTGTCTGTTGGGAAGCAGACTGAACCAGGTTTTCCTCTAGGATATTGCCTGTGCTTAGCTTTATTTAGTTTCTCGTTATCCTAAAAAAATTCCCTAGTCCTTGTCAATGACAATTACTCCCATGACATGATGCAGCCACCACCATGCTTGAAAATATGAAGAGTGGTACTCAGTGATGTGTTGTATTGGATTTGCCCCAAACATAACACTTTGTATTTAGGACATCAAGTCAATTGCTTTGCCACATTTTTTGCAGTTTTACTTTAGTGCTTTGTTGCAAACAGGATGCATGTTTTGGAATATTTTTATTCTGTGCAGGCTTTCTTCTTTTCACTCTGTCATTTAGGTTACTATTATGGAGTAACTACAATGTTGTTGATCCATCCTCAGTTTTCTCTTATCATAGCCATTAAACTCTGTAACTGTTTTAAAGTCACCATTGGCTTTATGGTGAAATCCCTGAGCGGTTTCCTTCCTCTCCGGCAACAGAGTTAGTAAAGACACCTGTATCTTTGTAGTGACTGGGTGTATTGAAACACCATCCAAAGTGTAATTAATAACTTCACCATGCTCAAAGGGATATTCAATATCAGCTTTTTTTTATACCCATCTACCAATAAGTGCCTTCTTTGTGAATCATTGGAAAACCTCCCTGGTCTTTCTGATTGAATCTGTGTTTGAAATTCACTGCTCGACTGAGGGACCTTACAGATAATTGTATGTGTGGGTTACAGAGATGAGGTAGTCATTCAGAAATCATTTTAAACACTATTATTGCACACAGAGTCCATGCAACTTATTATGTGAGTTGTTAAGCACATTTTTACTCCTGAACTTATTTAGGCTTGCCATAACAAAGGGGTTGAATACTTATTGACTCAAGACATTATTAATTTGTAAAAATGTCAAATAACATACTTCAACTTTTACATTATGGGGTAGTTTGTGTATGCCAGTGACAGACAATCTCCATTGAACCAATTTTCAGGCTGTAACACAACAAAATGTGGAAAAAGTAAAGAGGTGTTTTATTTTTTCAAGTCGTCCACCCTCATCCACCACTTTTGACTTAGTGGATAGGTTAGGAAGAGTTGACATAGCTAAAGCTTTTACAATTGTCATGTACTACAAGAAATTGGAACACCATCTAAAAAAACAGAGTATTCTCCAAATACTGTAGAATGTAAGGAACTGTGTGCACAGAGAAGCCAGTTTTACCTTTCAAATTTAAATTAATCATTATCACCACCACCGCTTCCACCACCGCCACCAACATGTAGCATAGTGTTTGACAATCTGGACATACACGTCGATACATGGCTGTCATGGACCGTGTTTCTGTAATCCATCTTCTGAATACCCACCCAGTAAGGCCAATTGAGGAGTTTTCCCTAGCTGACACCCTACCAGGTCTACAGACTCATGCAATTCTCAGGAGGGACTTTATTGTCATAGCAAGCCGCATTCTGACCCAACACCTCCCAGCTTTCTGTTAGTTTTCCTCTGTAGTGTCTAACCACATTCCTCACATCTACTCAGAGGTTATGAAGGACCCATCTGAGGAGGTTAGTTGATCAGTCCAACACTAATTCAAAGCTAATTATATTTGTTCCTATTATTAATAGTATAGGTTCCTAAGTGAATGTTATGACTAATGCAATTATAGTAGAGTGTGTGAGCAATGCCTTTGAGTAATGCAACCAGGACGACCTAAGGAAGGAAATGAAGCAGCTGGTGCCGGACAGGAGAGACTCACCACAGGACGAGGAGAGAGTGGACAGGGAGGGGGAGCTACAGGAGTATTAGGTGGTGGCGGACACAGAGAACAGAGATTTGATAGGGAGCTATAGAAGAGATGCTACAGTAGGAGGACGAGGAGTTAGAGCAGCTCCCAGGTAAACTAATTGATGTAGGTCATTTAGCCGACCTTTTCATCCAAAGCGACTTGGCACAGTAAGTGCATACATCTTGTTCAAGAAGGATCCTGAGTGTCAAGATATTGTTGAAAGACAGACACACTTCTGGAGGGAAGGGGTACCTCTGTACTCTATAAATTAGTAGTCTACAAAGCCTATCGTGTTGAAATTAATCAACTCAATTGAGTGTTGTTGGTGCCCATTACTCCCCATGCTAGGCTAAAGGCCCCTCGGTCGATTTGAGCATAGTTGCGTTCTGACACTGTTAATGATGTCGAAGCAAACGTGATCAGTCTCTCACTGCCATCTTTTGGCTTGTGTGACAACACTGCACCGATTCCGTAAGGTGAAGCATCACACGCTAACTTGATGAGCAGGAAAAGTTAGTGAGCACTTCGTCTGATGTTATCAGTTTATTAGTCTCTTGAAACACTCGTTCACAGCTCTCAGACCACCTCCAGTGTGACCCTGTCTGTAGCAGTGCATTCAGCGGTTGTAGCACTGTGGAGAGGTTTGGTTGGAATTTGTGATAATAGTTCTAAGCAGGATCGTAACTGGGACATATTCTGGGGCTGTGGTGCGCCTAGCACGGCGTTGATCTTCACCTGTGACTTGTGTAAGCCATCTTTGTCGATCACATGTCCACAGTATGAGATTTCTTCCTTGATTTCTTCCCACTTTTCTTTGTTTGAGCTGAGTCCATACTCACGTAGCCTCGTGAGCACCCTCTGTAGGTTGTTCAGATGATCTTCGTCATCTTTTCCTGTAACTATTATGTTGTTGAGGTAGCATTTGTTACCTGGTATCCCTTGAAGCACTTGGTCCATTGCTCTTTGTCAGATGGCTGGAGCCGAGGCGATCCCGAAAACAAGACAATTGTACTGGAATAAGTCTTTATGTGTGTTATTTGTCAAAAACGTATTTAACGAGTCCTCAATTTCCATTCGTAAGTAAGCTTGCACTTGGTCTATCTTCGTGAAGAATCCCCCTCCTGATAGGGAAGCAAATATGTCCTCAATGCAAGGCAGTGGATACTAAACAGTGTGGAGTACGGGGTTGGCTGTCACTTTAAAGTCCAGCACGTTTCCAGTTTTCCCTTTCTTCAAAACTGGAACAATGGCCGTGGCCCGCTCACTCCACTCCACCTTGGACAGGATCCCTGAATCCTCTAAATTCTGCAACTCCGCCTCCACTTCAGGTCGGATTGCATATGGCCTTGTGAAATTTTGGAGTAGCCTTTTCATATGTCTCAATCCTGCCCTTCATTTCTTTCAGTGTTCTGATTCCCTTTTCGAAAACCTGCTGCGATTCTGTGAGCAGTTGTGATAGCCTCTTAGCAGTGGCATTGCTGCTGCTACTGCCTGGTGATGGCATATTCAGTGGTTTGATAGTGTGCCAGTCCAGTTGAATTCTCCTCAACCATTCACGTCCAAGCAGTGCTGGTCCTCCATTTTGTAGAACATACAGGTCTCGCTGCTATGTTTTGCCTTTGTACATTCACATTTATTTTGCCAAAAGGAGAAACCTTTTCCCCAGTGTATGTTTTGAACATCACTGTTGTCTTCTGTAATGGTATTTTTGCAAAGAGTCTGTCGTATTCTGTCGCTGAGATTAGTGATAACGCTGACCCGGTGTCTGACTCCATTTTCAAGTTGACTCCTGACACCTCTGGAGTCATCCATATTATTCTGCAGTCTGTTCCCTTCCAGGCATAACAGATCATCTTTCTCTGAGGGTGTGTTCGTAAATTCACTCTGGTTATCTACTCCGATTTCAGAGCACTCTTGTCTGAGTGTGCCAGAGCGCAGAATAACTGATGAATTTACGAACGCTCAACACCCGTTGAATATGGCCGGTGTCAGTAAATGTCGGCAAGAAAGTGTAATTAAATTGTTGCCAGCAGCACAGTTACAGTCATCAACCCTCTGGATAACATGAAAACAGCCTAACCAGCTCTGCTAGGGCGAGAAAAATGGTCAGTTAGGTGTTCTCTCATTTTTGTCTGGAAGTAGCTAGCAAACTAGCTAACTTTAGCCAGTTAGCTTGGGTGCTTGACTGCCGTTGTGTGGTCAGAACGCTCGGATCAACCCTACTTTTGCGTTTCTCTCTATACGATTTCTGCTTGCTATGTGTGTCCTTTTAATCTGCTTTACACTCTCTGTGACCCTGCTTGTGGCATTTTCTAGAGTATTTTCTTTAAGCCAACAGTCATTTGCATCATGTGATGTCTTACCACAGTGAAAACATGTTTGTCGCTTTGTATTTTTAAATGACAATTTATTTGTTTCACATTCAATGCCTTTTTGTTGCAATTCAGATGCGTCGTTTGCTGTAGTCGCCATTGAAATTGCAATGTTCAGTGCATGTTCTAATCTCAATACCTTTTCTGTAAGCAACCTCTTTTGTGTGCTTTCACTATACATGCCACATGCAAGCCTGTCCCTCAATGCATCTGACAGTCCTGCGCCAAATTGGCAATATTCTGATAATTTCCTCAGCTCTGCAATGTATTTTGATATGGTCTCTCTTTTTGACTGGTTCCATTTATGAAATTGTAATCTCTCTGCTATTACCAACGGTTTTGGGTTTAAATGGTTCTGTTGGCTGGCTTTTCTGGTGTTAACAAGCTGCGTAGCAAGCTGTATGTCGTTGCACCCATAACATTATAAGCAGAATGGAAACTTTCTTCCTATCATCTACATCGTTAATGTTACAATAAAGTTCCACTCTTTCAATGTAAATTGCCCAATCCTCAATACCGCTATCAAAAGTGGCAATAGTTCCAATATATCCCGAAAAATGTTTTCACATTCATTAGCTAACTTTCTTTCTGTGCTTTTTCATTTGACTCACAACATCCCTCTCACTAGCATAGACGGCACATTCTGACGGTGCGTGCATCCTTTCACTCCTCTCGACTTTTCTGTCCTCTCCTCCGAGTTTTGCTGTCGTTTCAAACCGGGGTGGCACATCGGTAAGATGCAGGTTCAATCTCATTGCCAATTTGTCGTGTTTGTACCCTTATAAACACAGCTACACAAAACAAATAAGACTCGGAGTCTGAGCTGTATTTTGATGAGGTCATGGAATCCTTGCTTCAATGGCACACACAACAAAACATCTATATGCACACTACAATAGGCACAACCTGAGGGGTCTACACTATAGGGAAAGTAGCTCTGTAAACATACAGACATTACACTTTGTACTTGTTCAAGGTGTTGGCATGGAACATCCCAATCAAAAGATTTTTGGCTATCTTTTGAGGGTCTCGATCAACGCAGGCATTCTCCGACAGCTCTGCTTTTAGGTGGCCGAACACCTTTCCCTCTTCTCTAATGGACGTGCAGCATATTATCATCTTTACTGCCGTTTTCCCTTTTTCTTTGACCTCTTTTACAACCCAATCCAAACACGTAAAGTTTTTGTAGGGGATCTTTACCAGTCCAAGTCGAATGTTTGGTCGGTTGGGACTCGATTCTGAGAGCTTGATTCTGAGAGCTCTGTGCATGTTAAGGATCTTTATCACTTTTTTCTGGGACATTAGATCTGCTGACGCTGTTAGAGCCAAGATGGGTGTGCCTGAAAAATTATTAGAAGTCATAGATGTCAAAATCTGTTCTTATATTAGTGCCGGCCGACCTGGGTGCCAGAGGACGACAACCCAGAGGTCCTATCCTCACATATCTTTTAAAAAATAAAATAAATAATGTATCCAACTCTTCGGGGGACAAAAATTAATTGTTTCTTTTTTACAGTCTTTTTGTTACATATACATACATTTTGCATATTACATTTCACATATACATTTCACATACTATATACATAGTATTTTTATATACAGCATTCACATGACAAACATATTGGTTTTTATTTGTATATACAAATAAAAACCAATATGTTTATCATGTGAATGTTGTGTGTGTCATACAGTATATATATACACATAAATACATACATTAGATTTTACATAAAAGTATTCATTATATGTCGTTTTTCAGTAATACCATTACCGATCATGAGCTCTTTAATCCTCACATATCTTTGCTTACAATCATATCTTGAGGAAAACACTTAGTAGCTCACACGTATACAAGTGTTTCCCATCGTCTGTGTCTCTGATCACACAGGACACAGAATTCTCCAGTTTAGCATATATCTCACTGTTCTTATTGTTCAATTGAAAGTTGTATCAGTTTCATGTCAACCAACATTTGTAATAATGCATATAGCTTATACCTGACTACAGTCTTGAGGCTCTCTCTCTCTCTCTCTCTCTCCCTCTCTCTCTCTCTCTCTCGCTCTCTCTCTCTCTCTCTCTCCCTCTCTCTCTCTCAATGCCACTAGGTCATGCTGGCACTACGAAAACATCCTTTCCCAACAGAATCACATGTTAGCATTGGGAAATGACACAAAATGAATACCTCATTAACAACTACAGCTTTTTCTTTTCCGCTATGTTTCACTTTGAAGACTATGTATGAGTGGTGATGGCCCCTATAAAGTCGGCATGGGCTATATTCTATATAAGTGATGGCTTTTCAACATGTTTAACTCTCTCTCAAATAATAATATGGTAATCTAACTTATGGTAATCTAACTTTCTTTCACTAAAGAATACAGATCTCCAAGCTTGCTGAAAGGCAGGTTTTCATTTTGAGCCCTGACCTCTGCCGAAAGACAATACTACTGTTAGAGTGCTGACTGTGATATAAAAGTAGGCTATAGCCAATATTCGTAATATCCACATATTGACGATACAAATTATTATTAATGAAAACTGTTATTGATAACAATATAAAGATATTGAAGCACATTTGATTATGCTGCGTTATTATTATGCTTGTAGTTATTGCATAAGCAACTGTTATATGTGGGATTCCCATGGTTTAGGATAATCCAATAGAAGTACTTTCTGTAATGTCTTTCAGCCATTGTGCAGCCTGTCACACAGTCATTTATGGTACAGTTCTATCACTACCCCATGATGTTACAGTGGCTTGCGAAAGTATTCACCCCCCTAATAAAATAGATTTTTGGGGGGTTTGTATCATTTGATTTACACAACATGCCTACCACTTTGAAGATGCAAAATATGTTTTATTGTGAAACAAACAAGAAATAACAGAAAAAAAACATAACTATTCATAACAGGTGCATAACTAATCACCCCCCCCAAAGTCAATACTTTGTAGAGCCATCTTTTGCAGCAATTACAGCTGCAAGTCTCTTGGGGTATGTCTCTATAAGCTTGGCATATCTAGACACTGGTATTTTAAAAGGCAAAACTGATCCAGCTCCTTCAAGTTGGATGGGTTCCGCTGGTGTACAGCAATCTTTAAGTCATACCACAGATTCTCAATTGGATTGAGGTCTGGGCTTTGACTAGGCCATTCCAAGACATTTAAATGTTTCCCCTTAAACCACTCAAGTGTTGCTTTAGCAGTATGCTTAGGGTCATTGTCCTGCTGAAAGGTGAACCTCCGTCCCAGTCTCAAATCTCTAGAAGACTGAAACAGGTTTCCCTCAAACATTTCCCTGTATTTAGCGCCATCCATCATTCCTTCAATTCTGACCAGTTTCCCAGTCCCTGCCGATGAAAAACATCCCCACAGCATGATACTGCCACCACCATGCTTCACTGTGGGGATGGTGTTCTCGGGGTGATGAGAGGTGTTGGGTTTGCGCCAGACATAGCGTTTTCCTTGATGGCCAAAAAGCTCAATTTTAGTCTCATCTGACCAGAGTACCTTCTTCCATATGTTTGGGGAGTCACCCACATGCCTTTTGGCGAATACCAAACGTGTTTGCTTATTTTCTTCTTTAAGCAATGCTTTTTCCTGGCCACTCTTCCGTAAAGCCCAGCTCTGTGGAGTGTATGGCTTAAAGTGGTCCTATGGACAGATAATCCAATATCCACTGTGGAGCTTTGCAACTCCTTCAGGGTTATCTTTGGTCTCTTTGTTGTCTCTCTGATTAATGCCCTCCTTGCCTGGTCCGTGAGTTTTGGTGGGCGGCCCTCTCTTGGCAGGTTTGTTGTGGTGCCATATTCTTTCACATTTTTTATGATGGATTTAATGGTGCTCCATTGGATTTTCAATGTTTCTGATATTTTTTTATAACCCAACCCTGATCTGTACTTCTCCACAACTTTGTCCCTGACCTGTTTGTAGAGCTCCTTGGTCTTCATGGTGCCGCTTGCTTGGTTGTGGGGCGGCAGGTAGCTTAGTGGTTAAGAGCATTGTGCCAGTAACCGAAAGGTCGCTGGTTCTAATCCTCGAGCCGACTAGGTGAAAAATCTGTCGATGTGCCCTTGAGCAAGGCACTTAACCCTAATTGCTCCTCTAAGTCGCTCTGGATAAGAGCGTCTGCTAAATGACTAAAATGTAAATGTAATGTAAAATGTGGTGCCCCTTGCTTAGTGGTGTTGCAGACTCTGGGGTACCAAGGGGGTGAATACTTCTGCAAGCCACTGTATATACTGAGATCATGTGACACTTAGATTGCACACAGGTGGACTTAATTTAACTCATTATGTGACTTCTGAAGGTAATTGGTGCACCAGATCTTATTTAGGGGCTTCACATATGCAGGCACCACTTTTCTGTTATTTATTTTTCAGAAGTTTTTTAAACAAGTTATTTTTTTTCATTTCACTTCACCAATTCTGAATATTTTGTGTATGTATAGTACATGAAATCCAAATAAAAATCAATTTAAATAACAGGTTGTAATGCAACAAAATAGGAAAAACGCCAAGGGGGATGAATACTTTTGCAAGGCACTGTATAGGCCTGTTATGCACAACTAGCTCTCACAGTCTCGCGTCCATTCATGTTGCTCAAACGTCAAACGTCAAACGTAGAAGTTGTTCCAAACGTCAATTTTCAAAGTGTTTGGTTACTTCTTTGTATCGTTCTAAGGTTAAGTTTTGGCATTATCTCTGAATTCTTAAGGTTAGGCATTAACTCCGAATGGTTAAGGTAAGGGTTAAGGTTTGGGAAAGGCATAAAACAGAAATAACTTTCTATCACTGGATTTGAACATGGAACATTTGAAACTAGAGGCAGATGCTTACGCCCATCTGCCACAACACCCTAGCAAAACCAAAGCCTACCTGAAGGTAACAGTGCTCACTGTTAGCCCTAGTGGCCACTTTCCATGTCATATTCCGACATCCTCATGATTATGCAAACATTTCATGCAAACAAACATTCTTACTCATTACGTTTGTACAAATACACAACTTTCAATCAACCATTCACTGGAGTATCATCACTACAATTTCCATTTAGACATTACATTCATCACCCATCGCTATTGCCTCCATTCTATACAGTAAGAGTACAGTTGTTTGTCAATGTACATACTGTACCATGTGTAGGTAATATGGTCTTCATCCACGATGATCACAACAATTTTGGAGCGGTACCTGACTGAGGCCAAACACATCTCTGCCGGAATTCTCTAACCAGCTCTCCGGACTTCCGAAGATGAGCTCACATGCACCCTCCCATAGAGCATTCTTGTCTTCCTCCTTCCCCAACTGCACCACTCAGACCCAGGGCTGTTGCCTCACGGATTTGGTCCTCCACTAAAGCCTTCAGCGGAGACACAACTACCAAAATTGGAGGCTGTTTACATAGTTTCTTAAAGACGAGCGGTACTAGCTGGTAAATTACGCTTTAACCAAAGCCCGTTGGTAAGACCGCCAACACATCCTTCCCTTGCACAAACGATCTAAGTGCTTAGAGTTGTTCCGCTTTTAGTTCTAAACACAAGTCGGTCGTCACTAATATCAATGCCGTCGCGATCTCCTTCAAAGAGCTCCATCGTTTTCAGCTACGCTAGCTAGTGTTCACACCTATCAGCTAAGTTAGCTAACGTTAGCCACCAGTGAGTCAATTGAAAATACAGGAAGCAGTTTGCAGAGGAAGCGTGGGGGGTGTTGAACATGCAAATAGCGTGCATATGAGAACCGCTCAAAATTTGAGCTAACCTCGAGTTACCAGACTATTGAGTCACAGCTCGCTGTGTAATCACGTGGGTCACGCGCTTGCCAAGCTATGCTGTATGGTTTTTAATGTTGTGGCTATTGTAATCTAATTGGCTCAAATGAAAACAAGTGGGTTCAGACACTGAAAACTGTATTTTTTTAAGGTTCTTCTGTGGCCATCAGACTGTTAAATAGCCTTCCATAGCACATTAGAGGCTGCTGCCTATATACACTGGCCACTGTAATAATGTTTACATATCTTGCATTACTTATCTCATTTGTATATACTGTATTCTATACTATTCTACTGTATCTTAGTCTATGCCGCTCTGACATTGCTCGTCCATATATTTATTTATATATTCTTAATTCCATTGCTTTACTTATATTTGTGTGTATTGGGTATATATTGTGAAATTGTTAGATATTACTTGTTAGATATACTGCACTGTCGGAGCTAGAAACACAAGCATTTCACTACACCCGCAGTAACATCTGCTAAACACGTGTATGTGACCAATATTTTATTTAGAATTTTAGTATTTTTTTCAGCCCACACTCTTGCAATTACATTCGCGACCTCCACCCTAGAGTTGACTCCAAATCCAATATGGCGTCCAAAATCCAATATGGCTGCCACAATTGACTCAAGACATTTGTGCTTTTCATTTTAAATTCATTTGTTAAAAAAATCTAAAAACATAATTCCACTTTGACATTATGGAGTATTGTGTGTAGGCCAGTGACAAAAAAAGTCAATTTAATCCATTTTAAATTCAGGCTGTAACACAACAAAATGTGGGAAAAAATCAAGGGGTGTGAATCCTTTCTGAAGGCACTGTACTCTACTAGCTAACTGCTGTATTACAGGTTACTTTCCTGTAACTTCGTTACGATACTATGTGTTTGTGAAAGGCTTGCTATTATATTTTGCAGAATTGCCCACATTGTTGATATGCTGTAAGTGTGTGAATGAGATGTAAACATGAACACACATTGAAAAGCTATTTGGTTTCTGGTATTCAAACACAACAGAGGCATGGCAGTGCCACTCATAGTCCTAGATAATATACTACGATCCTTATGAAACCCGTTTATAGACAGAATAACACTTTCAATACAATATAAACAAGGGCAACGTATATGCAGGGGAAGGTGTTTTAGTGCAATCATGTTTTCCACAGTAGATTCAGAATAAAATTGATTTACACCGATAAATGCCTCTCATCTACAAAGTTCATATTTACATGTTATTCACAGGAGGGGAGAACAGCTCATAATAATGGCCAGAACAGAGCAAATGGAATGGCTCCAGTCATTACCATGAGCCCGTTCTCCCCAACCTCCTGTGATGTGATTTAACTTGCATCAAATGGTATTATGGCAGCCACATTGGATTTTGGACACCATATTGGATTTGAGGCTAAATCCGTGGTGGCCCCAAAGATAATATGTGGTGCCCCCTGACTTATTTATAAGAGCAGGGGCTAAATATACAAAATCCTTCAGTGATTAATCAAATTCTGATGTCTGAGCACACTTGTTTTCCTTAGAGCAGATTACACAACACCAAAATACATTTGTAACTGTATGTATTTTTGTCAGGCAGGTCCATACAGCACTGAATGAAGGCAATTTGACTTGGAAAGTTGTCTATTAACCAGCTACCAAAACGTAAAGCTTACATTCATCATAAATATTCATAGTTGATATTTCCACCTATTGTATCTCTGTGTCTACAGGTCTATAATTACAAGATGCAGTAAGATATCCTAATTCTGTTTGTTTGTGTATGTAGGACAGACAACTGACTACTTGTATTCCACATTTGGGCAATATCAGAGCTTGCAATATTAGGTTAAATGAGCTTATCCTGCCCATCCCAGGCATTATTTCATACTTTTTGAGTTTTTGTGTGTCACAATATCTATCAATTGAACCACTTTTGCTGTAAAATATTTTTTACACAACCATCCATTTCTTAAATGGGAGACATTAGGGATGTGGAAAAACATGGTTGAGTTTTTTTCTACCTCGAGTACAGGTATTTAAAAAATGTGGGGGCCTTGCCACTAGCCTAATACGGTACTATGTACAGTGGGGAAAAAAAGTATTTAGTCAGCCACCAATTGTGCAAGTTCTCCCACTTAAAAAGATGAGAGAGGCCTGTAATTTTCATCATAGGTACACGTCAACTATGACAGACAAAATGAGATTTTTTTTTTCAGAAAATCACATTGTAGGATTTTTTATGAATTGATTTGCAAATTATGGTGGAAAATAAGTATTTGGTCAATAACAAAAGTTTCTCAATACTTTGTTATATACCCTTTTTTGGCAATGCCACAGGTCAAACGTTTTCTGTAAGTCTTCACAAGGTTTTCACACACTGTTGCTGGTATTTTGGCCCATTCCTCCATGCAGATCTCCTCTAGAGCAGTGATGTTTTGGGGCTGTCGCTGGGCAACACGGACTTTCAACTCCCTCCAAATATTTTCTATGGGGTTGAGATCTGGAGACTGGCTAGGCCACTCCAGGACCTTGAAATGCTTCTTAAGAAGCCACTCCTTCGTTGCCCGGGCGGTGTGTTTGGGATCATTGTCATGCTGAAAGACCCAGCCACGTTTCATCTTCAATGCCCTTGCTGATGGAAGGAGGTTTTCACTCATAATCTCACGCTACATGGCCCCATCCATTCTTTCCTTTACACGGATCAGTCGTCCTGGTCCCTTTGCAGAAAAACAGCCCCAAAGCATGATGTTTCCACCCCCATGCTTCACAGTAGGTATGGTGTTCTTTGGATGCAACTCAGCATTCTTTGTCCTCCAAACACGACGAGTTGATTTTTTACCAAAAAGTTATATTTTGGTTTCATCTGACCATATGACATTCTCCCAATCCTCTTCTGGATCATCCAAATGCACTCTAGCAAACTTCAGACGGGCCTGGCTTAAGCAGGGGGACACGTCTCGCACTGCAAGATTTGAGTCCCTGGCGGTGTAGTGTGTTACTGATGGTAGGCTTTGTTACTTTGGTCCCAGCTCTCTGCAGGTCATTCACTAGGTCCCCCCGTGTGGTTCTGGGATTTTTGCTCACCGTTCTTGTGATCATTTTGACCCCACGGGGTGAGATCTTGCGTGGAGCCCCAGATCGAGGTAGATTATCAGTGGTCTTGTATGTCTTCCATTTCCTAATAATTGCTTCCACAGTTGATTTCTTCAAACCAAGCTGCTTACCTATTGCAGATTCAGTCTTCCCAGCCTGGTGCAGGTCTACAATTTTGTTTCTGGTGTCCTTTGACAGCTCTTTGGTCTTGGCCATAGTGGAGTTTGGAGTGTGACTGTTTGAGGTTGTGAACAGGTGTCTTTTATACTGATAACAAGTTCAAACAGGTGCCATTAATACAGGTAACGAGTGGAGGACAGAGGAGCCTCTTAAAGAAGAAGTTACAGGTCTGTGAGAGCCAGAAATCTTGCTTGTTTGTAGTTGACCAAATACTTATTTTCCACCATAATTTGCAAATAAATTCATTAAAAATCCTACAATGTGATTTTCTGGAAAAAAAATTCTCAATTTGTCTGTCATAGTTGACGTGTACCTATGATGAAAATTACAGGCCTCTGAAATCTTTTTAAGTGGGAGAACTTGCACAATTGGTGGCTGACTAAATACTTTTTTCCCCCACTGTATCTGATTCGTTTTAAAGGGAACACGACACGTTAGCAGCAACTTAACATGATCATGTAATGCATTCACACTCAGTTTAGTGATGGATCTTGTGTTACTATAATGACATCCCTTATCATCCCCCATCTAACAAGGTGTTAATGACACATCCCCCATGTTACATAGGTCAGGGTTACACCATTCCAACTAGGAAGCTAAGAGCAGCCATCAGGATGACAACAACAGCTATTGTTAAAACAGGTGATGGAGGATGTATCATCACCCTCCTCCCACACTGAGTCTCCCTTAGATTAGAACACAGTGAGCGGTCTCTGTTTCTAGATAGACAGCAGTAACGTAATGCCCTGGTCTACCAATAATTGATGGGTAAAAATAGGCTTAAATTACTCTCTATGATCTCTTTGTGTTGCCTGACACTAACGGAATTATGCGTACTCAAAGAAAGGCCATCTCACTCCATTGAACTTTTTTTATTTTCAATTTTGCGTTCTGTTAAAAAAAAAAAGGCTGAAACATTGTGAGGTATGTGTGATTTGCATGGAAACTCTCACACGTCCTCTCCATCCCACCCTTCTTTACTTATGTTTCTTTCAATCTCTTGATTGTATTTGCACCTCTGTCACAAGCAGAATACTCTTTTGTGTTGTTGATTTTCTCACGGCCAGCTTACTCAAGTATGGAGTGTTTTATCCATGAACGCCTCAAATCAAACAAAAAGTGAATGAAAAAGCAGAAAACAGAGAGACAAAACCAGAAAGTGAGAAAAAGAGAGAGCATGACAACAGTGTCATGATTAAAGTGGGATTGCTAATTTGAAAGATAAAAGCTTAATATTTTGCTATTTATCCTTTTATTTAATTTGTGTCTCAGGTATTATTTTACAGAGTGGCTCTGGTTCCGGATTTTCTGGAACGCAACTTGCCATGGCTATTGATACGGAGATTTCTGCGCATGTGCTCAGTTTATTTTACGTAGCTGCTGCCCACCCTGCTGCCTACTTAGCTTCTGCTCAGTGCTCCCACTGCTCCGCTACCGCTTCCCCCCTGTAGCCTACATCGAGATGTTCGTACAAGCCTTATTGTCTGTTGTAACAGTAGGCCTATATTTAGTCAAGCATATCAAACTCAAGCAAGACACATACAGGCAGTCAAAAATAACAATACTTTTTGCGTTATCATTGCAAATATTGGCTAGTTCTTTTTTCAGCAACTCTCTCTACGATATGGCCGCATAACTATGAAGATTATCATCGTAAATAGTAGGCAGTCTAAAGCAGTAGTTGACTAACAACATAAGGCGCCGGGCCATGCAAAATGAACTCCCCCATTGTCAGACTCTGGTTACCGGTCCGGATACACATGCTAGGGCTGCTTAGAACGCTCGGCTGCCCAGAGGTGGAGCTAGGTAGCCTACTCATTTATTTTTATTTTTACATTTTAGTCATTTAGCAGACGCTCTTATCCAGAGCAACTTACAGTTAGTGAGCGCATACATTCTTTTTTTATTTTTCATACTGGCCCCCCGTGGGAATCAAACCCACAACCCTGGCGTTGCAAACGCCATGCTCTACCAACTGATCTACCAACAGCTACATCCCTGCCGGCCATTCCCTCCCCTACCCTGGACGACGCTGGGCCAATTGTGCGCAGGGTCTCCCGGTCACGGCCGGCTACGACAGAGCCTGGATTCGAACCAGGATATCTAGTGGCACAGAGACCACTGCGCCACTCGGGAGAATCAAATCAAATCAAATACAATTCTATTGGTTGCCTACACATATTTTGCTGATATTATCACAGGTGCAGCAAAATACTTATGTTTCTCGCACCACAAGTGCAGTAATAACTAACAATACAAATCAATACACACCAATCCAAAAATGTAAAGAAAGAAATTAAGAAATATCAGAACGAGCAATGTCAGAGTCCTGAATATATACAGTGAGGGAAAAAAGTATTTGATCCCCTGCTGATTTTGTACGTTTGCCCACTGACAAAGAAATGATCAGTCTATAACTTTAATGGTAGGTTTATTTGAACAGTGAGAGACAGAATAACAACAAAAAAATCCAGAAAAACGCATGTAAAAAATGTTATAAATTGATTTACATTTTAATGAGGGAAATAAGTATTTGACCCCCTCTCAATCAGAAAGATTTCTGGCTCCCAGGTGTCTTTTATACAGGTAACGAGCTGAGATTTGGAGCACACTCTTAAAGGGAGTGCTCCTAATCTCAGCTTGTTACCTGTATAAAATACACCTGTCCACAGAAGCAATCAATCAATCAGATTCCAAACTCTCCACCATGGCCAAGACCAACGAGCTCTCCAAGGATGTCAGGGACAAGATTGTAGACCTACACAAGGCTGGAATGGGCAACAAGACCATCACCAAGCAGCTTGGTGAGAAGGTGACAACAGTTATTCGCAAATGGATCAATCTTCCTCGGCCTGGGGCTCCATGCAAGATCTCACCTTGTGGAGTTGCAATGATCATGAGAACGGTGAGGAATCAGCCTGTCAATGATCTCAAGGCAGCTGGGACCATAGTCACCAAGAAAACAATTGGTAACACACTACGCCGTGAAGGACTGAAATCCTGCAGCACCCGCAAGGTCCCCATGCTCAAGAAAGCACATATACATGCCCGTCTGAAGTTTGCCAATGAAGATCTATATGATTCAGAGGAGAACTTGGTGAAAGTGTTGTGGTCAGATGAGACCAAAATGGAGCTCTTTGGCATCAACTCAACTCGCCGTGTTTGGAGGAGGAGGAATGCTTCCTATGACCCCAAGAACACTTCCCCAACGTCAAACACGGAGGTGGAAACATTATGCTTTGGGGGTGTTTTTCTGCTAAGGGGACAGGACAACTTCACCGCATCAAAGGGACGATGGACGGGGCCATGTACCGTCAAATCTTGGGTGAGAACCTCATTCCCTCAGCCAGGGCATTGAAAATGGGTCTTCCAGCATGGAAGGATGGGTATTCCAGCATGACAATGAACCAAAACACACGGCCAAGGCAACAAAGGCGTGGCTCAAGAAGAAGCACATTAAGGTCTTGGAGTGGCCTGGCCAGTCTCCAGACCTTAATCCCATAGAAAATCTGTGGAGGGAGCTGAAGGTTCGAGTTGCCAAACGTCAGCCTCAAAACCTTAATGACTTGGAGAAGATCTGCAAAGAGGAGTGGGACAAGATCCCTCCTGAGATGTGTGCAAACCTGGTGGCCAAATAGAGGGGTCAAATACTTATTTCCCTCATTAAAATGCAAATCAATTCATAAAATGTTTGACATGCGTTTTTCTGGATTTTTTTGTTGTTATTCTGTCTCTCACTGTTCAAATAAACCTACCATTAAAATGATAGACTGCTCATTTCTTTGTCAGTGGGCAAACGTACAAAATCAGCAGGGGATCAAATACTTTTTTCCCTCACTGTCTGTGGCAGGGACTCCAGACAATCACGGCTTATAAAGGGAATGGCAACCAATTACTTCAGAAGTCACATAATTAGTTAAATAAAGTCCACCTTTGTGCAATCTAAGTGTCACATGATCTCAGTATATATATACACCTGTTCTGAAAGGCCCCAGAGTCTACAACACCACTAAGCAAGGGGCACCACCAAGCAAGCGGCACCTTGATGACCAAGGAGCTCTCCAAACAGGTCAGGGACAAAGTTGTGGAGAAGTACAGATCAGGGTTGGATTATAAAAAAATATCAGAAACTTTGAACATCCCACGGTGAACCATTCAATCCATTATAAAAAAATTGAAAGAATATGGCTCCACAGCAAACCTGCCAAGAGAGGGCCGCCCACCAAAACTCACAGTTAAGGCAAGGAGGGCATTAGTCAGAGAGGCAACAAAGAGACATAAGATAACCCTGAAGGAGCTGCAAAGCTCCACAGCGGAGATTGGAGTATCTGTTCATAGGAACACTTTAAGCCACACACTCCACAGAGCTGGGCTTTACGGAAGAGTGGCCAGAAAAAAGCCATTGCTTAGAGAAAAAAATAAGCAAACACGTTTGGTGTTCGCCAAACATATGGAAGAAGGTACTCTGGTCAGATGAGACAGAAATTGAGCTTTTTGGCCATCAAGGAAAACGCTATGTCTGGCGCAAACCCAACACTTCTCATTACCCCGAGAACACCATCCCCACAGTGAAGCATGGTGGTGGCAGCATCATGATGTGGGGATGTTTTTAATCAGCAGGGACTGGGAAACTGGTCAGAATTGAAGGAATAATGGATGGCGCTATATACAGGGAAATTCTTGGGGGAAACCTGTTTCAGTCTTCTAGAGATTTGAGACTGGGACGGAGGTTCACCTTCCAGCAGGACAATGACCCTAAGCAACCTGCTAAAGCAACACTAGGGCGGTTTAAGGGGAACATTTACATGTCTTGGAATGGCCTAGTCAAAGACCATATCTCAATCCAATTGAGAATCTGTGGTATGACTTAAAGATTGCTTTACACCAGCGGAACCCATCCAACTTCAAGGAGCTGGAGCAGTTTTGCCTTGAAGAATTGGGCAAAAATCCCAGTGGTTAGATGTGCCAGGCTCTACAAATTATTAACTTTGGGGGGTGAATAGTTATGCAGTTTTTTTGTCTTATTTCATGTTTGTTTCACAAAAAAAAGATTTAGCATCTTCAAATTGGTAGGCATGTTGTGTAAATCAAATGATACAAACCCCCCCAAAAATCCATTTTAATTCCAGGTTGTAAGGCAACAAAATAGGAAAAATGCCAAGGGGGGTGAATACTTTCGCAAGCCACTGTATTTTCAGAGGCAACCCGGGAACATTTTCCTGTCTGCGTGATCAAAACAACCTTGAAGCATAGATTCTGATTGGTCAGACCAACGTTGAACAGTCCTTACCAGTGGTACTTCCTGTTTAAGTTTCTGCCTATAGGAGGGGAGGAGCAAAATGGAAGTGTGATCTGATTTGCAGAATAGTACTTGCATGATCATTGAGTGGTTGAAACGTAGATAGTTTTTTCCCCAAATGCAAACTTAAGTGGGGAGTTACATACTTTTTTCAGGAACTCTGGTTTGTGGCTAAAATATGGCAGCAACTATAAAGATTAGCCTACATCATCACACAAAACGCTGATTGTTTTTGCTCCAATGCAATATGTAGGGACTGTGTCCTTCTTCAGATATTCAGAAATATGAGGCAGAGATAGGCTACATCATCTTGGTTCAGAAGAGGGTGAGTAAAGAGAGAAGTGTATAGTGAGTTGGAGTTTGAGCAGTAGCTACATAGAGTGCTTAAAATAACAAATGTGCAGAACGGGATTCGGATACTCAACGTTGAGAAAGAGGTTTCCGTAGGGGTTGGGAGGGGGCAGGGCTAGGGCAAAAACTACATATTCGTAGCCACAGACATTATTTTCCTCAATAAATTGTTTACTCTGCCCTTCTCTCCCACTCCCTCTACCCTCCCCTCCTCTCGTTTATTTAAGTGTTGTGATGAAGTCTAAATTGGCTTGGAGATGAGCTGCCACATCACAGTAGTTAGTGACTGTGTTTAGCGTGTGTAAGACAGCTGTAGATGTTTCTTCTAGGAGTCACAGCCTCTAAGTGTTCTAATAAAGAGTCTCTGACCAATTACAGTAAATTACAGAAGTCTGGTAAACGGAACGCTGAGAACACTGCCTTCCCATATTCCCAAACCTTTCCACACATTCCGAAACCACCTGGAGAAAAGTGGAGGCCTGTGGGAATTACTCCATCTCGCACACTAATAAAATACCTTCAAGTGAAATAAGGTACAGCAACATCATTCGGCACCCACTCACGCTCAAATAAGCATCCTCTCCTGTACATACGTACCAGCTGTTCATAAATACTTGTATATAGAAATACTTTAGATAGCTAGGTATTCACACACAACATCTGCCAGTAACATGCTCATTATAATTATGAAAAGTAATTATTCACCAAGGCCAAAAACATGCTGCATTTCTACCTTGATAATTCAAAGGCACTTTCTATGAAAACATCTATTTTTTTAACAGCTATAATTTACATGCATAATACTACTTAATGTTTAATTTAGGATAATTAGACTTGATAAATTATTCAACTAGTCTGTCAGAAGTGCTTTAATTAACTTTAATTGATTCAGACTAGTTTTAAAATGATTAAAAGACAGTCCCTTTTAGACACATTCTTTGCCCTGGCAAAATAATGTTACTGTTCACTCCGCAGGAATATGTATTCTGTGAACTTGTCAAGGTGCTGTTGTATCGCTAGCTTAGTGTTAAGTTCGTTCATGAAAGCTACATAGACATAAAATGTCTGGCTTTCACCCTCAGGGAGTTTTGTGCAGAGAGGAAGGACCCTTTGGCTGTATATGGAGAAATGAACAGGGGATCCCTGAACTGGTTTAAACCCATATTGGTTATATGAAGAGCCCCTGAGCAAAGACAGTTAAAAGCACATTGCTTTGATGATTGTAGCCTAGAGCGATGTTAATGAAAAGAGAAGTGTAGATACCGACTAGAAAGTCCTGGAGAAGTAGCAACACTTAGTGTTCCTCAGAGTATTTCTAAACATTCCAGAGCTCCAGGAATCCTCTGTATTCCAGAACGTGCGCTGGCTGTAGTTCTATGATGAATGAAATGGTCAGACAGTATGGTGGTGCTGTGGAGAGCTAATTAGCCCATAGAATTCTGTCGGTACCTGTGAAGACCCCCTGCTTTGCTGCCCCATCTCTGAAACTCCACAAATGCTTTATTGTTTATTTAAACGTCTTTGTCTGATTGTCTGTCGCAGAATAATAAAGATGTCTCTCTCAGCCGTCCAACACAGGAGTTTGTTTTTACGCAGATATACCTAGCTCTCACATTTGTGCCATTGCTTGTGGTGATGGGTCATGTCAGCTTTGTATATTGAGTACAAAACTAGTTATAAACATAACATATTGATATCCCTCTGTTCGTTCAATGGTTTTCTGTACTCTGACAGCTCTCTGTTGTGAAAGTCATTAATAAACGTCTATTTCATTATGTACAGCTTTTGCGTTTTTCTCTATTTCTGTGTTTCATGAATGGGTTTTTCAAGCTTTATGTTCATCAAACTTGTTCTGTCTGCGAGGCATAAAGAATGAATTAAAAATTAGAAAATAAGATCGTATACAGATGGGAGATCAACCATATGCAGCCTCCTTGTGTATACTTAGTCAGACAGAAACAATCTCCTACTAATTGACAGACATCTTCATCATCAGTCTGATATGATTTTATTCAGGCCACTTCTACTTAGATTCCGGTAACACTTTGCTGGACACCTAGCGTCATAACACGTTATGACACGGTCATAACCATGTCATAATATGTCATAACAGCTGACGTAACTTGTCATGACCTGTTATAATATGGTCATAACACTGTCATGACACATATTAACACCTGTTGTGACTTATTGCATTATTTTATGGCTGGTTATGACACCTACACAAGAGTGTCAAAACCCAGAAAACCTACCACACAAGGTAAAACATTCCATTACATCGTACCCTACTTGTCAACAGTATGTTTATGTTATCTATATATTTTTTTAATTGACCATGTTAAATTGTCATTGTAATTGCGCACACATTGATGTCAGACATGCACCTTGTTGCTGATGACTGGAATGAATGCAGGAGCAGATTTCAGGAGCAGAACAAGACACCCTCTTTTTGACTGATGACTGATATAAGGGCCTGTGCGTGATAGGCCTATCTGGCTTATATGATTATGATGGTCATAATGAATCTTGACAGTGTCATAAAGTGTATTTTCTTAGTCCAAGTAAAGTGACACAGAATGGTCATAATGCTTCATGACAGTGTCATAACGTGTATTTTCTATTTATAATATGATTAATTCATTACAACAACAACAACAAAGGATTTAAGAAACAAACTTTCAAACAAAAGGAAACTTCTTGGCAAGGAAAAAACTCATTTGAATAAATGTGGGTTTGACACTCTTATGTAGGTTTCATAACCATCCATAAAATAACACAATATATGTCAAAACAGGTGTAAATATAGGGGTCATGACAGTGTTATGACCACATTATGACATGGTTATGATTGTGTCATAACGTGTTATGACACTGGGTGTCAAGTAAAGTGTTACCAAGATTTCTCCTTTGAAAATTAGAGCGAGTGAAAACGAGAGAAAAATATAAATATGGAGAGAGATAAAGATAGGGGGACACAAAGAGAGAAAGAGAGTGAGTGAGAGGGAGAGAGAGAAAGAGAGAAAGAATGAGAGAGAGAGCAAGCGATTGTGATAGGGAAAGAGGGAGAGACAGCGATAGAGAGAAAGAAAGAAAGAAAGAAAGAAAGAAAGAAAGAAAGAAAGAAAGAGAGAAAAAGAGTGAGGGAGAGAGGAGGGGGAGGGGAAGAGAGAGAGAGAACATTCAAATAGTTTTAATTGCTGCTCCTAGATTTAAGTGGGTGAAAAGAGAGAGCCTCTTGGGGTTCTAGTCAAGGACACTGAGACTCCTTTGATCAACAGAGGAACGATGTCCCACCACACCTCACATCCTGAGCTCCTGAGCCAGGAGGGGACTCAT
>NW_028163184.1:20000-38273 GCF_964263955.1 Coregonus lavaretus | reverse complement strand
AGAGAGAGAGATAGATAGATAGATAGATAGATAGATAGATAGATAGATAGATAGATAGATAGATAGATAGTAGATAGATAGATAGATAGATAGATAGATAGATAGATAGATAGATAGATAGATGTGAGAGTGTCAGCTTCTAGCCTCAGCCATTCAGGTTCCTCTAGAGAGCGATGCTGAGGAGGTGCCGAGTGTATGACAGACTGACAGGCCTGGCTCACTGTAACACTCATGAAGCACACAGAGGACCCCTCCGCCATTAAAGCACACACAGAGGACCCCTCTGGCATTAAAGATCACTTAAGACCCCTGTGCAGGGGAGATGATGGCTACAGTGGGAAGAATGGATCTCGTTTTTCATCTACTGCTTACCTGCCTCTAAGGATGTGCAATGCTTTTGTGTAATATAAGCATGATTGTGTGTGTGTGTGTGTGGGGGGGGGGGTGTGTGTGTGTGCGTGCGTTGTGTGTCTGCTTGCCATAGTGTGTGGTTGATGAGGTGGATGGGGAATGGTTTACTGAACCATTAAATAAAGGAGAAGATGAGCGGTCGTTAAGGCATCTCCAGTAAGGCTGCTGCTCAATAGTTCTCTGATCCTTTACACCAGTGGCTTCATTAGGCCAGGGCATCCGGAGCGTCATATACCTTTTGATGGTCCAATAAAAAATACAAATAAATCTACCTTTCTTAACTTTTTTTTTGTCTGATATGAGTCCATAATCACCCATCACCTGCGTTATGCAGTATACATTTTAAAAAATGTTTTACTGACTAATTTTAATTACAAAAAATAAACAATACAATATACAGTAGCAGGCACTGCAAGAAGGAGAACGTCTAAATGGAATCCTTGGGACGTCTGAACTCTGATGTCACCCCATTGAAGTAGAAATGTAAACAGTGAAGGTTAGGGTGAAGGTAAGGTGAAGTTTAGGGTGAAGTTTAGGGTTAAGGTTAGGGTGAAGGTTAGGGTTAAGGTTAGGGTGAAGGTAAGGGTGAAGGTAAGGGTGAAGTTTAGGGTGAAGTTTAGGGTTAAGGTTAGGGTGAAGGTTAGGGTTAAGGTTAGGGTGAAGGTAAGGGTGAAGGTTAGGGTGAAGGTAAGGGTTAAGGTTAGGGTGAAGGTTAGGGTTAATGTTAGGTAAGGGTTATGGTCAGTGTTGGGATTAGTTACTTGAAAAGGTAATGTATGACTCATTACATTTAACAATATTACTTTGCGTGGAAAGTGCTGTGTTATTACTAGTTACTTTGCGTTACTTTCATGAAAAAACATCTCAATCTCACCGTTTGTTTGACTGTCGGAGGGAGCAAGGTGAGCCGTGCGCGCTCGACCAAAGATAGGCTACTTACTAACTCAGGTTTGATCACTAGTTTCTCCTTTCATCTGTGGCGCTGCTTTCGTGTGCTTGTCTACAAGTGCTGTGCTATAGATGGGCTGCTTAATTAGCCATATATACTGTAATGCAAACATCTGTACAAATGTCCTATCTTTTCATTCAAAATCTTTCTCCCGAACCGCCAGTTCTGGTTATAGACCGCACGTACACGGACCCATAGAGATGTATACAGGGCACACTTGCCACTAGATGGGACCCGCTTTGCTATCACAGAAGCGGTCATGGCAAATATCAGAGGTACGCCCTACATTTCTATGGACAGCAGCTGTCATGACATTTCTCCATACAGGCTTTCTCCGCATGCTCGAGAACTAAATGAGGAAACAAGTCGAGATCGGATCATGGAAACATGCGCCAAGTAGAGATATGACTCTGAAAGTAACAAATGCGTTGTTTGACAAAGTAACTGTAAAAATATTACCCAATTTGAAAAAGTAACATGTTACTTTACTCCGTTACGCAAAAAGTAATCTGATTACGTAATACTTTACTTTTATAACGCATTACCCCCACAACACTGGTTAAGGTAGGGGTTAGAGTTTAGGGTAGGGACCTCCAAAGGATCCCAGATAGCACTAACCCTGCAAGAAGCCCCTGGAGTGACATGGTGCATGCTGTGATTGGTCGAGATTTCACAACGCAGTGGACCGCTCAAGTCCCTTGACCCCTCCCCACCCTTACAGCACCGGTAAGATGTCAATATCATCACTCAGCAAAACGCCTGTCACTCAGAGTCTGCAGCATAGCACAGAGCAAATATGGATATTCAGAACTTCTTCCGAAAGAGAGGCAACAAAAGCGAGCAGGTTGAGGCAGCAGTGAATGAGGTGGAGAGGCCAGAACAGCCAGAAAGTCAAAGTGCAGCAGCAGAGTTAGCCACAGGTTTGTGCAGGGTTGGTGGTAGCTAACTACAGTACCAGTCAAAGTTTGGACACACCTACTCATTCCAGGGTTTTTCTTCATTTTTACTATTTTATACATTGTAGAATAATAGTGTAGACATCAAAACTATGAAATGATACATATGGAATCATGTTGTAACCAGAAAAGTGTTAAACAAATGAAAATATATTTTATATTTGAGATTCTTCAAAGTAGCCACCCTTTGCCTTGATGACAGCTTTGCACACTCTTGGCATTTTCTCAACCAGCTTCATGAGGTAGTCACCTGGAATGCATTTCAATTAACAGGTGTGCCTTGTTAAAAGTTAATTTGTGGAATTTCTTTCCTTAATGCGTTTGAGACAATCAGTTGTGTTGTGACAAGGTAGGGGTGGTATACAGAAGATAGCCCTATTTGGTAAAAGACCAATTCCATATTATGGCAAGAACAGCTCAAATAAGCAAAGAGAAACGACAGTCCATCATTACTTGAAGACATGAAGGTCAGTCAGTATGGAACATTTCAAGAACTTTGAAAGTTTCTTCAAGTGCAGTCGCAAAAACCATCAAGCGCTATGATGAAACTGTCTCTCATGAGAACCGCCACAGGAATGGAAGGTCCAGAGTTACCTCTGCTGCAGAGGATAAGTTCATTAGAGTTACCAGCCTCAGATTGCAGCCCAAATAAATGCATCACAGAGTTCAAGTAACAGACACATCTCAACATCAACTGTTCAGAGGAGACTGCGTGAATCAGGCCTTCATGGTCGAATTGCTGCAAAGAAACCACTACTAAAGGACACCAATAAGAAGAAGAGACCTGCTTGGGCCAAGAAACACGAGCAATGGACATTAGACCGGTGGAAATGTGTCCTTTGATCTGGAGTCCAATTTGGAGAGAGTCTTTGTGAGATGCAGTGGCCAAGAAACTTGTTTGGCCAAGAAACACGAGCAATGGACATTAGACTCATCTGATGAGTCCAAATTTGAGATTTTTGGTTCAAACCGCCGTGTCTTTGTGAGACGCAGAGTAGGTGAACGGATGATCTCCACATGTGCGGTTCCCACCATGAAGCATGTAGGAGGAGGTGTGATGGTGTGGGTGTGCTTTGCTGGTGACACTGTCTGTGATTTATTTAGAATTCAAGGCACACTTAACCAGAATGGCTACCAAAGCATCTGGTTTGCACTTAGTGGGACTATCATTTGTTTTTCAACAGGACAATGACCCAAAACACACCTCCAGGCTGTGTAAGGGCTATTTGACCAAGAAGGAGAGTGATGGAGTGCTGCATCAGATGACCTGGCCTCCACAATCACCCAACATCAACCCAATTGAGATGGTTTGGGATGAGTTGGACCGCAGAGTGAAGGTAAAGCAGCCAACAAGTGCTCAGCGTATGTGGGAACTCCTTCAAGAACTCCTTCAGGACCTCACGAAGCTGGTTGAGAGAATGCCAAGCGTGTGCAAAGCTGTCATCAAGGCAAAGGGTGGCTACTTTGAAGAATCTCAAATATAAAATATATTTTCATTTGTTTAACACTTTTATGGTTACTACATGATTCCATATGTGTCATGTCATAGTTTTGATGTCTTCACTGTTATTCTACAATGTAGAAAATTGTCAAAAATAAAGAAAAACCCTTGAATGAGTAGGTGTGTCCAAACTTTTGACTGGTACTGTAGCTAGTTTCCCTCAGCATAAGGGTTGGCTAATGCTAATAAGCTAGCGTTAGCGCTCAGCATCCTTAAGCTATTGGGTGTCAGGCAGAGTGATTTAAACAGTATATTTAGTGAATGGGCAAGCTAAGGATGTTGATATAAATCATGATATTAGGAAAAGTGTTTATTTCGGGTTTCGTTTCTGTAGCTAGCTTGGCTGGCTAGTTCGGTAGCTACTGGCTGGCTAGCTAGCTGAGACCGAATAGATGAGAGAAGGTTTTTCTGACTGAAGCACAGCCCCCCTGTTGACTGAAGCTAAACATTACTACAACTAGCTATTTAACCCTGTTTACAATGGCCAATGTTGAGGTGGTAGAACTAACAAAATGAAGTGAATCATAGAAGTCTTATAACCTATTCTATTCTACAGGTAAACATGCTTGGCTCATGTCTGTTATTTCCATATACAGTGAGGGAAAAAAGTATTTGATCCCCTGCTGATTTTGTACGTTTGACCACTGACAAAGAAATTATCAGTCTATAATTTTAATGGTAGGTTTATTTGAACAGTGAGAGACAGAATAACAACAACATAAATGTTATAAATTGATTTGCATTTTAATGAGGGAAATAAGTATTTGACCCCTCTGCAACATGACTTAGTACTTGGTGGCAAAACCTTTGTTGGCAATCAGAGGTCAGACGTTTCTTGTAGTTGGCCACCAGGTTTGCACACATCTCAGGAGGAATTTTGTCCCACTCCTCTTTGCAGATCTTCTCCAAGTCATTAAGGTTTTGAGCCTGACGTTTGGCAACTCGAACCTTCAGCTCCCTCCACAGATTTTCTATGGGATTAAGGTCTGGAGACTGGCTAGGCCACTCCAGGACCTTAATGTGCTTCTTCTTGAGCCACTCCTTCGTTGCCTTGGCCGTGTGTTTTGGGTCATTGTCATGCTGGAATACCCATCCACGAGCCATTTTCAATGCCCTGGCTGAGGGAAGGAGGTTCTCACCCAAGATTTGAAGGTACATGGCCCCGTCCATCGTCCCTTTGATGCGGTGAAGTTGTCCTGTCCCCCAAAGCATAATGTTTCCACCTCCATGTTTGATGGTGGGGATGATGTTCTTGGGGTCATAGGCAGCATTCCTCGTCCTCCAAACACGGCGAGTTGAGTTGATGCCAAAGAGCTCAATTTTGGTCTCATCTGACCACAACACTTTCACCCAGTTTTCCTCTGAATCATTCAGATGTTCATTGGCAAACTTCAGACGGGCCTGTACAGTGGGGAAAAAAAGTATTTAGTCAGCCACCAATTGTGCAAGTTCTCCCACTTAAAAAGATGAGAGAGGCCTGTAATTTTCATCATAGGTACACGTCAACTATGACAGACAAATTCAGAAAGAAAAATCCAGAAAATCACATTGTAGGATTTTTAATGAATTTATTTGCAAATTATGGTGGAAAATAAGTATTTGGTCACCTACAAACAAGCAAGATTTCTGGCTCTCACAGACCTGTAACTTCTTCTTTAAGAGGCTCCTCTGTCCTCCACTCGTTACCTGTATTAATGGCACCTGTTTGAACTTGTTATCAGTATAAAAGACACCTGTCCACAACCTCAAACAGTCACACTCCAAACTCCACTATGGCCAAGACCAAAGAGCTGTCAAAGGACACCAGAAACAAAATTGTAGACCTGCACCAGGCTGGGAAGACTGAATCTGCAATAGGTAAGCAGCTTGGTTTGAAGAAATCAACTGTGGGAGCAATTATTAGGAAATGGAAGACATACAAGACCACTGATAATCTCCCTCGATCTGGGGCTCCACGCAAGATCTCACCCCGTGGGGTCAAAATGATCACAAGAACGGTGAGCAAAAATCCCAGAACCACACGGGGGGACCTAGTGAATGACCTGCAGAGAGCTGGGACCAAAGTAACAAAGCCTACCATCAGTAACACACTACGCCGCCAGGGACTCAAATCCTGCAGTGCAAGACGTGTCCCCCTGCTTAAGCCAGTACATGTCCAGGCCCATCTGAAGTTTGCTAGAGTGCATTTGGATGATCCAGAAGAGGATTGGGAGAATGTCATATGGTCAGATGAAACCAAAATATAACTTTTTGGTAAAAACTCAACTCGTCGTGTTTGGAGGACAAAGAATGCTGAGTTGCATCCAAAGAACACCATACCTACTGTGAAGCATGGGGGTGGAAACATCATGCTTTGGGGCTGTTTTTCTGCAAAGGGACCAGGACGACTGATCCGTGTAAAGGAAAGAATGAATGGGGCCATGTATCGTGAGATTTTGAGTGAAAACCTCCTTCCATCAGCAAGGGCATTGAAGATGAAACGTGGCTGGGTCTTTCAGCATGACAATGATCCCAAACACACCGCCCGGGCAACGAAGGAGTGGCTTCGTAAGAAGCACTTCAAGGTCCTGGAGTGGCCTAGCCAGTCTACAGATCTCAACCCCATAGAAAATCTTTGGAGGGAGTTGATAGTCTGTGTTGCCCAGCGACAGCCCCAAAACATCACTGCTCTAGAGGAGATCTGCATGGAGGAATGGGCCAAAATACCAGCAAAAGTGTGTGAAAACCTTGTGAAGACTTACAGAAAACGTTTGACCTGTGTCATTGCCAACAAAGGGTATATAACAAAGTATTGAGAAACTTGTTATTGACCAAATACTTATTTTCCACCATAATTTGCAAATACATTCATTAAAAATCCTACAATGTGATTCTCTGGATTTTTTTCCCTCATTTTGTCTGTCATAGTTGACGTGTACCTATGATGAAAATTACAGGCCTCTCTCATCTTTTTAAGTGGGAGAACTTGCACAACTGGTGGCTGACTAAATACTTTTTTTCCCCACTGTATATGTGCTTTCTTGAGCAGGGGGACCTTGCGGGTGCTGCAGGATTTCAGTCCTTCACGGCGTAGTGTGTTACCAATTGTTTTCTTGGTGACTATGGTCCCAGCTGCCTTGAGATCATTGACAAGATCCTCCCATGTAGTTCTGGGCTGATTCCTCACCGTTCTCATGATCATTGCAACTCCACGAGGTGAGATCTTGCATGGAGCCCCAGGCCGAGGGAGATCGACAATTATGTTGTGTTTCTTCCATTTGCGAATAATCGCACCAACTGTTGTCACCTTCTCACCAAGCTGCTTGGCGATGGTCTTGTAGGCCATTCCAGCCTTGTGTAGGTCTACGATCTTGTCCCTGACATCCTTGGAGAAATCTTTGGTCTTGGCCATGGTGGAGAGTTTGGAATCTGATTGATTGCTTCTGTGGACAGGTGTATTTTATACAGGTAACAAGCTGAGATTAGGAGCACTCCCTTTAAGAGTGTGCTCCTAATCTCAGCTCGTTACCTGTATAAAAGACACCTGGGAGCCAGAAATCTTTATAATTGAAAGGGGGTCAAATACTTATTTCCCTAATTAAAATGCAAATCAATTTATAAAATATTTGACATGCGTTTTTCTGGATTTTTTTGTTGTTATTCTGTCTCTCACTGTTCAAATAAACCTACCATTAAAATTATAGACTGATCATTTCTTTGTCAGTGGGCAAACGTACAAAATCAGCAGGGGATCAAATACTTTTTTCCCTCACTGTATGTGTTAGAGAGTAGACAGACCCACAGTAGCAACTATAATTGGGTACTGGCAGTGTCTACTGTGGAAGGTGCAAGTTACCTGAAAAAGTTATAATCTTTCAATGTTCTAATCTCTCAAAGTGCACCAAATTAATTCACTGTTGAAATTCCTTTTTGTGTTTTGCCGGGGGAGGATGCCCCCGGAACCCCTACTGGCTTTGGGCTAAGCCCCAAATGTCTTCAAATCCTAGCAATGCTCCTGTGTTACACACTGTTACCTCTCTACTGTGGTAGCCCGTGTCTGCTGAGCCGTTTGGCACAAAATGGACGCTGTGGTTCTACTTGCTAGGCATTGGTAGTGGAGTTGAATCCTTATGGCTCGTTATTGTTGGTGCCACAAGCTCACTACTTCTTCCACACATTCTGCTAGCACACTTGCATAGTGGGACACACACTTACACAAGCACATGCACACACAACACATTCAACCTGCTCTTATTGAATGAGTTCGTAAAAATTGAGTTTCCATTGATCCGTAACATAATGATTTCATGATTAAGAGGACCACAGGGTGATCCTGATTGTTAAACACCTACTGGGTTTAACAATCAATTATATTTATAATTGGAAGAGGATTTATGATAATTATTTGGTTCAATTGGGAAGGTACCGTGATCGAGACTTGACGCTGAATTGTTTTTTCTACCAGTTCCACACCTTAGGGTCTCTTTACACTAAACTAGTTTAACTATACATAGCACTTTCAGGACATATTTATGTAGTGTTAAGAGACGGATCTAGATTAACATCTCTTCCCCAAGCTACCTCCGTAGGTAGTGTGGGACACGTCTACACCACATACCCCCTTCTGAGTGGGACAGTATAAAGACAATGGCTTTCTAATGCCACATATTACCTTTATTACCTTAATAGCAGTAGAAAGCATTTTTGTTCTGTTAGCCAAATTGAAGACAATTGCATTAATCAAGTGAGCAACACTATGCACAATATGGTTTAGATGAGAAGCTCCTGTATAGTATGGTTTAGATGAGAAGCTCCTGTATATTTTGGTTTAGATGAGAAGCTCCTGTATCGTATGGTTTAGATGAGAAGCTCCTGTATCGTATGGTTTAGATGAGAAGCTCCTGTATCGTATGGTTTAGATGAGAAGCTCCTGTATCGTATGGTTTAGATGAGAAGCTCCTGTATAGTATGGTTTAGATGAGAAGCTCCTATTTAGTATGGTTTAGATGAGAAGCTCCTGTATAGTATGGTTTAGATGAGAAGCTCCTGTATAATATGGTTTAGATGAGAAGCTCCTGTATCGTATGGTTTAGATGAGAAGCTCCTGTATCGTATGGTTTAGATGAGAAGCTCCTGTATCGTATGGTTTAGATGAGAAGCTCCTGTATCGTATGGTTTAGATGAGAAGCTCCTGTATAGTATGGTTTAGATGAGAAGCTCCTGTATAGTATGGTTTAGATGAGAAGCTCCTGTATAGTATGGTTTAGATGAGAAACTCCTGTATAATATGGTTTAGATGAGAAGCTCCTGTATAGTATGGTTTAGATGAGAAGCTCCTGTATCGTTTGGTTTAGATGAGAAGCTCCTGTATAATATGGTTTAGATGAGAAGCTCCTGTATAGTATGGTTTAGATGAGAAGCTCCTATATAGTATGGTTTAGATGAGAAGCTCCTGTATAATATGGTTTAGATGAGAAGCTCCTGTGTCGTATGGTTTAGATGAGAAGCTCCTGTATCGTTTGGTTTAGATGAGAAGCTCCTGTATAATATGGTTTAGATGAGAAGCTCCTGTATAGTATGAATTCAGTAGCTATCATTATTTGATTTGTCTTTATAAACTGGGTGGTTCGAGCCCTGAATAAGGATGTGGTATATGGCCAATATACCATGGCTAAGTGCGGTATTCAGGCACTCCGCGTTGCGTCGTGTCTAAGAACAGCCCTTAGCCATGGTATATTGGCCATATATCATCCCCCTCGGGCCTTATTGCTTAAATATACTATGGTATTTACGGTATGATAATAGCTGCACACACACAAAGCAGGAATGTGGCTTTGGCTACACCACACACCACAAAAGTTGCTAATGTGATGTTGAAGAGAGATAGAGCTTCCTACACATACTTCACCAATGTAAAGACAGCCTCAGACATAACACCAAGAAGTCCAAACTTGTTGATGACCTTGTTTAGTCCAAACTTTTTCGCTGGTGCTCGTGTTGCACTGAGGACGCTGCAATTTGATGTTAGAGTTCTTATTTTGTCGATGTTAATATTAATGATAGTCTACAGGCAACTGATAATATAGCACACAACCTCCCAGCAACCCACAGGACTCTGAGAAATCAGAGAGAACTACTTGTCGACACTCAGAGTTCCTCCATCATTATCTCTGTGACCTCAATATGAACCCACATTCAACAGGAAACATGCTGCTCGCCTTATGTCAAATGTTTGAAGATGAAAATGCTGGATTTGATACGCTCTCAGTCTGCTCCCAGCCCCTGCAGATACCAAATGCAGCAGCACTGGTGACCGGAGTTTGACTCCTGCGTTTGTCAAATTTTTGAAAATAACTGATTTGAGAAAGAGTGTGAAATAAGTGACAGAGCACGGGGGGGGAGGAAGGGAAACGGAGGGGTTATCCAAGTCCCTGCTGCAATATCTAATGAGGCTCCAAACACACACACACACAGAGCTCTGGTCTCTGAGGGGATAATTAAAAAGTGTCAGTTGATGGTTGCTATGACAGTCAGAAATTGAGTGCATCAGACAGATACTGGTATATGTCTTTGATAAGAGAGTTGTTTTGAGACGGATGACCGACAACGACACCATAGCCCCCCTCCTGCCCTGCCCAACCGACTTCACTAACCCAATTGAACGATTACGAGTTTCACACTTTCATGTAGGAGAGTAGTAGACAAACTGAACCAGACTTTCACCCCTTCCCAAAGTCACATCTGATATAACTGACAGTGGAGTTAAGGGCTCTGTGTTTGACTGGGTACACAGAGGGTTTGTCTGTCTGTGTCTCAGGTCTGTTAAGGGTGTGAAATAATGAGGGTTATTGAGAGGTCAATGTAAAATGTCTGAAATCAGCAAAAAAACGACTTTATTCCTGCATATGGTTGATTCAAGCACTTTCAAAGACATTACCCGTTAGTCTACTCCACTAAATAGAGTTGCAACTAGAATAATTAGGGTATGGTAAAGAAAACTAAAAAACTACTCAAAAGACTGAAAGCGTAGTAGAACTTATGATTGATGTACAAAAACACTACCTCTCTCAAAGTTTCCCCCATCAGTGAATAATACTATTTTACCTGGTCCTTCGAGACAGGTTTGAACCAGTGACCTCTTGGAGTCCACATTTCGCTATGTGGCACTCTTTTGCAAAGGACATATTCAACCCTCCACTGTTCCCTTTGCAATAGTATCTCTAGCGTGTGTGCAAAGCAGTGCGATAAAAACAACAACACAGAGTTACAAGGTGCGTAAAGGGTTAATGGTTCGGCAGTAGCTAACACCCTAAACCACAGCTTTATGACCTCAGGTTATTGCTGCAGTGTACTGTATTGCTTTTCTGTTACCTCAAACTAATTATTCAGTAGCAATTACAGACACAATAACTGCGTGTTTAAATGAAAACGTGGCCCAATATAGAGCAGAAAGCTCAGAGAAAATGCAATTGAACTCGTACAATCAAAGTTGGACAAAAATAAAGTATTTATGCTTTTCACATTACACACACACCACAGCAGGCTGCTGAGGGGAGGACGGCTCATAACAATGGCTGGAATGGAGTGAATGGAATTGTATCAAACAAATGGATACCATTCTATTTATTACGTTCCAGACATTACTATGAACCCGTCCTCCCCAGTTAAGGTGCCACCAGCCGCCTGTGACCCATACACACACACACACACACCTCTCTCCGGCACACATTCAGTAGACAAGTAATACTGCTTTATTCAACTTCTATAGCGTTTTTCATTGCAGAAAGAATCTCCAAGCGCTTGAAACAAGAACAAGAATCAAATAAAACAAACAAGAGTCAAATAAAACAGCTAGGCTATATGACAGAGTAGGTCTGGGCTACGATTTTTAGGCAAGAGTTGAACGTTTTGTTGTTTCAAGCCTCCAACAGATGGAGCGACAGTCAAGAGGGAACCACATGGCTTGAGCAGAGGGAGGAGGTGGTCAACGCCGTTCAGCCCCTGACTAGCCAGTTTATTACATGGAGACAGGGAGTAATACTGTTACACTGCAGTACTCCTCTAGTCCTGGCCAGCCATGCATCTTTTTTAATTGATTCCCATTCATTGACTATATTGCTGTGGCCCCGTAAAGGCCAGGTCCCTTTAAAGACTGCTTGATGCCTGATGAGGAGGGGGAAGAGGAGGGGGAGGAGGAGGGGGAGGAGGAGGAAGCCAGTTCCTAAGTGTGAAATATAGGACTGTAAACTCCTGCCAACAGCATATGAAGCTGCCTTACAGCAGCTCTTTAAAACATCTCACAGCGATGGCCAACAGCTTCCATAGCCATCCCACATCTATTCTACAACGCCCGGAAATCGGCCCCTTTTGTTCTCTGTATCCAACGTACTAGAATACCAGTTCTTAAAGCCTTTAGCCGTTTCCTTATTCTACTCCTCCTTTATTTATTTCACCTTTATTTAACCAGGTAAGCCAGTTGAGAACAAGTTCTCATTTACAACTGCGACCTGGCCAAGATAAAGCAAAGCAGTGCGATAAAAACAACAACACAGAGTTACATATGGGGTAAACAAAACATAAAGTCAAAAATACAAACAAAAAATATATATACAGTGTGTGCGAATGTAGTAAGTTATGGAGGTAAGGCAATAAATAGGCCATAGTGCAAAATAGTTACAATTTCGTGTTAACACTGGAATGATAGATGTGCAAAAGATGATGTGCAAATAGAGATACTGGGGTGCAAATAAACAAAATAAATAACAATATGGGGATGAGGTAGTTGGGTGGGCTAATTTCAGAATGGCTGTGTACAGGTCCAGTGATCGATAAGCTGCTCTGACAACTGACGCTTACATTTAGTGAGGGAGATAAGAGTCTCCAGCTTCAGAGATTTTTGCAGTTCGTTCCAGTTATTGGCAGCAGAGAACTGGAAGGAATGGCGGCCAAAGGAGGTGTTGGCTTTGGGGATGACCAGTGAGATATACCTGCTGGAGTGCAGACTACGGGTGGGTGTTGCTATGGTGACCAGTGAGCTAAGGTAAGACGGGGATTTGCTAGCAGTGATTTATAGATGACCTGGAGCCAGTGGGTTTGGCGACGAATATGTATTGAGGGCCAGCCAACAAGAGCGTACAGGTCACAATGGTGGGTAGTATATGGTGCTTTGGTGACAAAACGGATGGCACTGTGATAGACTACATCCAATTTGCTGAGTAGAGTGTTGGAGGCTATTTTGTAAATGACATCGCCGAAGTCAAGGATCGGTAGGATGGTCAGTTTTACGAGGGCATGTTTGGCAGCATGAGTGAAGGAGGCTTTGTTGCGAAATAGGAAGCCGATTCTAGATCTAACTGTTGATTGGAGATGCTTAATGTGAGTCTGGAAGGAGAGTTTACAGTCTAACCAGACACCTAGGTATTTGTAGTTGTCCACATACTCTAGGTCAGAACCGCCGAGAGTAGTGATTCTAGTCGGGTGGGCGGGTGCAAGCAGCGTTCGTTTGAAGAGCATGCATTTAGTTTTACTAGTGTTTAAGAGCAGTTGGAGGCTACGGAAGGAGTGTTGTATGGCGTTGAAGCTCGTTTGGAGGTTTGTTAACACAGTGTCCAATGAAGGGCCAGATGTATACAAAATGATGTCGTCCGCATAGAGGTGGATCCGTGCTTCACCAGCAGCAAGAGCAACATAATTGATGTACACAGAAAATAGAGTCGGCCCGAGAATTGAACCCTGTGGCACCCCCATAGAGACGGCCAGAGGTCCAGACAACAGGCCCTCCGATTTGACACATTGAACTCTATCTGAGAAGTAGTTGGTGAACCAGGCGAGGCAGTCATTAGAGAAACCAAGGCTATTTAGTCTGCCAATAAGAATGCGGTGGTTGACAGAGTCGAAAGCCTTGGCCAGGTTGATGAAGACGGCTGCGCAGTACTGTCTTTTATCTATCGCGGTTATTATATTGTTTAGGACCTTGAGCGTGGCTGAGGTGCACCCATGACCAGCTCGGAAACCGGATTGCATAGCGGAGAAGGTACGGTGGGATTCGAAATGGTCGGTGATCTGTTTGTTAACTTGGCTTTCAAATACTTTCGAAAGGCAGGGCAGGATGGATATAGGTCTGTAACAGTTTGGATCTAGAGTGTCACCCCCTTTGAAGAGGGGGATGACCGCGGCAGCTTTCCAATCTCTGGGGATATCAGACATTACGAAAGAGAGGTTGAACAGGCTAGAAATAGGGGTTGCGACAATTTCGGCGGCTAATTTTAGAAAGAAAGGGTCCAGATTGTCTAGCCCAGCTGATTTGTACATCAGCTGTCTGAATTTGTGTGAAGGAGGAGCGGGGGGGTGCATGGGCAAGTTGCAGCGGAGGGTGCAGAGCTGGTGGCCAGGGTAGTGGTAGCCAGGTGGAAAGCATGGCCAGTCGTAGCAAAAAACTTGTTGAAATTCTCGATTATTGTAGATTTATCGGTGGTGACAGTGTTTCCTAGCCTCAGTGCAGTGGGCAGTTGGGAGGAGGTGCCCTTATTTTCCATGGACTTTACAGTGTCCCAAAACGTTTTGGAGTTAGTCTGTTGATGTAGAGGTTAACTCAGGCCCTGTAGCCCCCAGTATCACTCCTGCTCCCCAGGCGCTATCATTTGTTGACTTCTGTAATGGCAAAAGCCTTGGTTTCTTGCATGTTAACATCAGAAGCCTCCTCCCTAAGTTTGAGTTATTCACTGTGTTAGCCAACCCTGATGTTCTAGCAGTGTCTGAATCCTGGCTTAGGAAGGCCACCAAAGATTCTGACATTTCCATTCCCAACTACAACATTTTCCGTCTAGATAGAACTGCCAAAGAGGGCGGAGTTGCAATCTACTGTAGAGATATCCTGCAGAGCTCTATCATAGTATCCAGGTCTGTGCCCAAACAGTTTGAGCTTCTACTTCAAAAAATCCACCTTTCCAGAAATAAGTCTCTCACTGTTGCCGCTTGCTACAGACCCCCCTCAGCCCCCAGCTGTGCTCTGAACACCATTTGTGAATTGATTGCCCCCCATCTATCCTCAGAGTTCTTATTGCTTGGTGACCTAAACTGGGATATGCTTAACACCCTGGCCGTCCTACAATCTAAACTAGATGCCCTCAATCTCACACAAATTATCAAGGAACCTACCAGGTACAACCCTAAATCCGTTAACATGGGCACCCTCATAGATATCATCCTGACTAACAGATATAGCCCCTAGTTCACCCCAGACTTGACTGCCCTTGACCAGCACAAAAACATCCTGTGGCGTACGGCATTAGCATCGAACAGCCCCTGCGATATGCAACTTTTCAGGGAAGTCAGGAATCAAAATACACAATCAGTTAGGAAAGCAAAGGCTAACTTTTTCGAACAGAAATGTGCATCCTGTAGCACTAACTCCAAAAAGTTTTGGGACACTGTAAAGTCCATGGAGAATAAGAGCACCTCCTCCCAACTGCCCACTGCACTGAGGCTAGGAAACACTGTCACTACCGATAAATCTACGATAATCGAAAATTTCAACATTTCGTAACGTCTAAGATCCCCAGGGATTGGAAAGCTGCCGCGGTTAGCCCCCTCTTCAAAGGGGGTGACACTCTAGATCCAAACTGTTACAGACCTACATCCATCCTGCCCTGCCTTTCGAAAGAATTTGAAACCAAGTTAACAAACAGATCACCGACCATTTAGAATACCACCGTACCTTCTCCGCTATGCAATCTGGTTTCCGAGCTGGTCATGGGTGTACCTCAGCCACGTTCAAGGTCCTAAACGATATAATAACTGCGATCGATAAAAGACAGTACTGTGCAGCCGTCTTCATCAACCTGGCCAAGGCTTTTGACTCTGTCAATCACCGCATTCTTATTGGCAGACTAAATAGCCTTGGTTTCTCAAATGACTGCCTGGCCTGGTTCACCAACTACTTCTCAGATATTTATTTTGCTCATTTGCACCCCAGTATCTCTATTTGCACATCATCTTCTGCACATCTATCACTCCAGTGTTAATACTAAATTATAATTGTAATTATTTTGCACTATGGCCTATTTATTGCCTTACCTCCATAACTTACTACATTTGCACACACTGTATATAGATCTTCTATTGTGTTATTGACTGTACGTTTTTGTTTATTCCATATGTAACTCTGTGTTGTTGTTGTTTTTTCCGCACTGCTTTGCTTTATCTTGGCCAGAACTTGTTCTCAACTGACTTACCTGGTTAAATAAAGGTGAAATAAAAAATAAATAAATAAAACATCCCACTTGTACGTTTCTTTTGGTTCTTTTCATTCCTTCATTTCATAAAGCCTCCATTATATGTCCCAAAGTGTTGAAACAGCAGATTTCTTTCTCTCCCTGTGTCCCATAAATGGAATTTTAATTAACAGTAAAGCCATGCAGTGACTTGGAAAAGGCAGTAATGACGTTTTTACACAGGGTAATTTATGGCCCGGTGGTTGCAAATCTTCACCGATATGATAATTGGCCACATCCAGAGAGGCACAACGCAACAGGACACCCTTTGTTTGTCTGTGAACCACGCTAAAATTGCAAAGTGTGTTCGCTCACAATAGATCCCAGATGCAGGCATTGTGTGTTTCTCCCATTTTATCTCTGCTGCTGTATGTCGCTGAATGAGATCGGAAGTCGTAGACAATCTTTCCTGAGGAGCTACTGAAGTGAAACAATGGGAGCTGTGAGTAACCACACACAACGAGGCGTCAGTATACATTACACATTGTCTCAGTGGCCATAAGCTTAGATAAAGCTGTCACATTTCCAGCTGATTCACTAACAGACAGCAGGGGGATAGAGGGCATTGTTGCAAAGCTCTCTCTTCTTCTTGTTTTTAAGAATGATCAGGAAGTTAGATATTTTTACAGCACATTTCATACATTAAAGAAACAACAACTCAATCTCCAATTTACCAAAACCAATCATATTATTTGTATTTGTATTTATTAGGGATCCCCGTTAGCTACTGCCAAGGCAGCAGCAATTCTTCCTGGGGTCCAAACATATTAAAGCACTTACATGACATATAAAACAAAATATAAAACAGTACATCATATGACAATATTACACCACTACCTACTGTATCTACAATACAAAATGTTTAATACCACCATACGACAATATCACAATGTGTGCGTATGCATGTGTCTATACCCTTGTGTGTGATTCAACTTGACAACTAATCTGTAATGTTACAGTGATCCAGATTGAAGAGAACCTCAAGCGGTGTAGACTATTAGTTCACAGTACACAGTGAGGCTTCACTATGTTGTTAACAAAGAGAAGTCTAGTATGATTTCCTATGTCCTTAGTCCAAGTCATATCATGTTGTCTGGTCAGTCAGTCATGGTTTGAATCTGTCCTAGGCTCCCTCCATTCTATCGATCTGCTCTCCCTGCTACCAACACACAGCCAGGAGAGAACCAGGGATTCACTCATTTGTACACTACTCAGTCAGAACTCCCCAATTCCACGAGAAACCAGGCACTTCTTCAAAAGACTGAACTCCCGTTCACCGCGTCCCCCATCCATGTGCTGGCTGACCCCACGGCACCTGTTGCTACCACCAAGCCTTTCAACCACGGACCCCTGCATCCACAGTTATGTGGGGGGGGTCCCTCTATCCCCCCTCTCCCCCCTGTATGTGCCCAGTGCGGGAGAGAGAGGCCATGAAAAAAACATCAGAGGAAAATATTTCTGCCTTTCATATTTCATCCCGTCAGAATCACCCACAGACAGGGGGGGAACCTGTAGCACCCCACTGAGCTGTGAACTTAGAGACAGGAGAGGGAGAGGAGAGGAGAGGAAAGAGAGAGGAGAGAAAGGGAGGGGAGGAGAGGAAAGGGAAGAAAATGCAACGAAACGCAACAAAAGGAGGGGGAAAAGAACGAGCGGTACCAGATATTAGAGAGTTGTATGTTTTCCCTCTTCTTCCCCTATTTCACTAGTGGTGGTGTTGAGCTGCATTGGCTCTGAGCAGGGTTGACTGTACAGCCCGGTCTCATAGACTAGACGTAACATAGTAAAGGAAAATCCGGGACACTCAAATTAGTATGATATGTTACGTTTGGTACGGTTACATAAGACAGAAGGTTACTTAAGGCAAAAACTAAAGGAGGGTGGTTGGTCGGGGTGGATGGGTAGGCGTATAATGCGAACATCTAGCAACCCAAAGGTTGAGTGTTCGAATCTCATCACTGACAATTTTAGTTAATTACCAACTTTGCAACTACTTAGCATGTTAGCTAAACCTTCCCCTGACCTTAACCCTTTAACCTAACTCCTAACCTTAAACCTTAACCCTAACCTTAACCCCTAACCCTAGCCCCTAGTCATTTGTAACATATCATACAAAATGGATGATGGACATCTACAAATGTATACATACCATCCCAAACGTAACATATCACACATATTTGAGGGTCCCGGGTTTTCGTTTACTAT